>NW_020455381.1:271532-339006 GCF_003342845.1 Nothoprocta perdicaria | reverse complement strand
GGTTGAGCTCCATGCATTCCAGTTGCTCTCTCACATACAGAGCAACTCCACCACCTCGCCTTCCCAGCCTGTCCTTCCTTCAGATAAACCAGAATGTGAATCTGATTCAATAGCACATGACAAATTCATGACAAATTCAAAATTCTCAGGCCAATGCAGCTTTTTTTTTCTCTATAGAYGTTCCAGTAAAACCGTTGACCATCCTTGGCATAACTGGAATAGTGTAATCATGTGTAGAACTTCTTTATCACTTCTTGTTGGCTCTCTATGTAAGTTTTTTAGTGATTCCTTTCACTTTCACATGACAATAATCTATTTATATTCTCAGCAGATCTAATGGCATATCCTCTTTATGGAAATAACAGTACATTATGGTCCTGGAGAAAACAGAAGAGGGAAAAAAGTGAAAAAAAAATTAAAAAGTGGAAAAAGATTAAAAAAAAAATAAATAAATAAAAGAGAGTCCAGAAAACATAAAATCAAATCTCAGCAGCAAAGCAAACACCCAAATAAGTGGGCATATGAGGTGATTGCATTTTTAGGAAAGAACCCGTAAGCTAATCTTCATACACAAGTTTAAAAAATATGGGAATACTTAATTTAGCGGGCGGTGAGACAGCTTTGAACCATTAGCTGAACAGATACYGAATCACAGAATCACAGAATCGTTAAGGCTGGAAGGGACCTCTAGAGATCATCTAGTCCAAACTTCCTGCCCCAGCAGGAATTCTCAGAGTGTGTGGCACAGGAGGGCATCCAGGGAAGTTTGGAAGACCTCCAAAGAAGGAGACTCCACAACCTCCCTGGGCAGCCTCTCCCAGGGSTCTGTCACCCTCRCTGTAAACAGGAAGGTCTTCCTCATATGGAGATGGAACTTTCTGTGTTTCAACTTATACCAATTAGCCCTTGTCCTGTCACAGGCCACTACTGAGAAGAGCTTGGCCCCTTCCTCCCTATATTCACCCTTCATGTACTTATACATATTAATCAGATCCCATCTCAATCTTCTTTTCTCCAGAGCAAACAGGCACAACTCAGTCTCTCCTCATACAAGAGATGTTCCCTTAATCATCTTAGTTGCTCTCCACTGAACCCTGTCTTGCCTTGGGAAGCCCAGACCTGCACCCAATACTCCAGGTGCGGCCTCACCAGAGCTGAGTAGAGGGGCAGAATCMCCTCCCTTGACCTGCTGGCAACACTCCTCCTCATGCAGGCCAGGATCCCATTGGCCTTGTTGGCCACGAGGGCACGCTGCTGACTCATGGTTAATTTAGTGTCAACCAGGACTCCCAGGTCCCTCTCCGTGGAGCTGCTTTCCAGCAGGTCAACCCCTAATCTGTACTGGTGCCTGAGGTTATTCCTCCCSAGGTGCAGGACCCTGCACTTGTCCTTATTGAACCTCAGGAGGTTCCTCTCTGCTCAACTCTCCAGCCTGTCCAGGTCCCTCTGGATGGCAGCACAGCCCTCCGGAGTGTCGGCCACTCCACCCAGCTTGCTATTGTCCACAAAGACAGATCCATTTTAGCAGAAGTCAGGCTAGGCTAGGAAGTTCCATTTGGCTCTATTTACAGATGCAGGTTGGTTTTGACAGATACTATAGTTATCAGCATAAAAAGTACTGGTATGGAACATTCTGCATCTATTCATTGGAATAATGAATTAAACAGTGAAGCAATACATTAAAAGAGAAATAACTTCCATAATATGCAGTCAGAAAGCTCATCCAAATCACTGAATCATTTCTTTATGAGCAGTCTCAACATAGGCACAGAAATGTCAGAAAAAAAAAAAAATATTAGGAGGAGTAGTTTTCCAGCAGTCGAGAGTTTTTACTATAAGAATTCTAAATCCTAATAAAAGAAAATACTTTTGTTTTTGGAATTTGTATGTCTCATTATGTATATATAACAAACATAACCTCAAGTAAATCCTGTATACAACAAATGTAATAAAAAGCTTGACATATTTCTGCGTCTTGGTATTGCTGACATTAACTTTCTCCAGACACCAGGACACTGTTCTCTTAATGGAGAACTATTGTTTTTTTTTTTTTTTTTTTTTTTTTTTTTTTCAGATGGAGAGGAGCACATTTCTTCCTGTCTACTATGTGACTTCCATATAGTAGACCTGTCTACCATTCCTAATATTAAAATCTTTAGCTAAGAATATATTACTTTACTAACATTCACCTTAGTGTAGAGTAGATGAACTGTTTCAGAAGGAACCTTATTTTAATTCTGTATTTCTTATCCTCAGATGTTATGCTGCTGGTGTTAATTCACCACTTTTTTGATTATTTTGCCTGAGCAGAGACTTCATCCAGAAGTTTCTAATTATCTGTCAAGCAGAGCTTCCTTGAACACTGGCAGAAAGACCATATGCTTAAGGGGAATTGTGTATCCACAAAACAACGCGTAGCTTTGTCATCTCCCACTAGCAGCTAGCCTCTATATATGACAATAATAGCAGACWTGCTATCCTGACCTGAAGGGAGGTTTCATCAGAAAAAAACATATGCTTTATGATTGAGAGGTCTTCAATTTGGTTTCTACATACAATTCCTTCAGGGAAGGAATTGTATATGCACTATGCACTATATGCATATATGTGCATATATACTATATGCTGTATATGCATATGCACATATGCACTATTATAACAGAAATATATACAGTTCAAATGTACCAAAGGCAGTCAAATACAGTTCAGATGAAGTAATTTTTTTTTTCTGCAATGTTAGTGTTATTCAGAGCAAGCCATTCTCATCCAGATATTAGCCAAGCTGATTTAGACCTCTAAAAGTTGTCTGTTCAAATGAGTTCAAAGGCACTTAATATTGCCCGTGGATCGATCCATCACAATAACCTCTATTTTTAGCCATTTTCTGTATCTTAAAACAGCCTTCGCCTGAAGCATAATTACACTAGTGGGGCCAATCTGTTCTTGGTGGCTGCTGTCTGCTTACTCCTCCATCATTTGACAAACCAAAACCATTGCTTCCTTTCACTTTTCTATATCTGTCCCCACCATCTTTCAGATTGACATTCATTCTCCTGGGACTACCTGAAAAGGTTCACAGTCATTCAGTAAGAAAGAAATTTGGTGAAGAGGAATACATTCGAAGAAAGAGTCCTGATAATAACTAAGCACAGGTTTGCACTGTGAACAGAGGAAGCAGGAAAGACACAATCTTATTAGTGTCTGAAGAATGAATATACAATTTAATTATAAGCATCAAATAATCCATTATAGCATGATAAGCATCAAATTATCCATTATAGCATGATTACTAGAATTAATATAAAAATCAATCCATGACAATATTTGGACAATTCAGACAGTGAAAGCTCTCCAGAAATTCAATTTAAATGTCTTTAATTTATATTTGTGCTCCAAGAAACCAAGACATACACTGAAAGCTAGGACTGAAATGAAAACAAACATCTTTTCCACTCAGTGAACAAATGATAAGAAGCTTTCTTTTTATGCACCCAACTTCTGAAAACATTAAGAAATTCTTCCAAGAATAAATTACTATGTTTCATTGTGAAATAAACAAGATTTTCTCCCACTTATCATTATTTCAGACTCCTATACCACCTGACTGGCTACCCTGTTATTTTTCAGTAGCAATGTTTCAACTGCACCACATGCAATTTTCCTAAAAACAAACATATATAACCTAGAAACAGCAAAATATCGGCAGCAACAGATAACAGGTAAAATATCAAACCAGTTTCACTTTCTAGCCACTTAGGTTGCACAGAAATGGAAGAGGGACCATCCACAAAGAACTAAGAAAGCAAATAAATAAACAAATAAAATAAAACCCATCTATAATCTGATCTAAAACACTACTGTAGAAAAAAAATCTGAAATCATGCTGAGGCAAATAATAGAGGATAAGAGAAAATTAAAACAGCACATTGAAAAAAAGATTCTAAAGCAGAAGCAGAGAGGAGGGAAATGAAAAAAAAAACCATAATACAGAGTATAGACAGATGGTACTGGGCAGGAAAGCATGACATTTTACAAGATTTTTAGAAGGCAGTATCTATTAAGAAGAAAAAGGCAGAACAGAAACGAAGGAAAAAAGTTCCACATAGAAACATATGGCATATTTTTATTATTCTTTAGAATATACTTCTATGGTAAATATATTTTTTTCCTTGTAAATCAGTTACAAGTGAAGGACGAAAGTATGTAAAAAGTCCTGTAAGTGTATCAGGGCTAGAAATTCATCTGAGCTAACAAAGAATTTGGCAAATATTTAGACCCTTGCTCAGAATGTAAAAGGGAATTATAGCTATATGAACCAAGTCATTTTTGTCATAAGCTTAATGACARCACTGCTTTTATGACAGATTTAGGCTTGCTTCACGCCTGCTGTCCTTTGGGGTAACTTAATTCCAAGCTGCTGCTAACTCATATAGACATATTCTTCAGTGCTATTCCACTAATTTACATGAGCTGCAGATCCCGACTTAGTAATATTTTTGTGTACCTTAAGTCATATTTCTTGTCCAGTTCCATTCCATCCTACTTACAATATGCTGTTTTTGCAGTGAAGTCCCTGACTCAGTGTATTAAATATCTAATTTTACGCTCTTGGTATCTTACCTGTATTTTGCCTTAAATAACATATGTCATTCAAACTATGCACTGAACACAGATTTTTACCTTCCTCTTAACCTCAATGATGACCCCCCACAAAGTTTGTATATTATTTTATAAATACATACATGATTGTAACACCCATATGACCTTGAGATGTGTCATCTCAATTCTCCAGAAGCAAACTTGTACATAAAGGTGGCTAAAAGTCTTATTTTCTTCTGGGGCAAGAGCCCAAGGAAATGCAAAGAAGAAGTACTTGGACTGGCTCTATGCAAGTCAGCTTCAGTCCAGAAGTATTCATGAGAATTATTATCTAAGCTAAAGCTTGAAGGCTAATGTACTTTACACTCAAATTGGCAAGTTAAACGAGTTAAGTCCGCTGCTCCATATGGATTAATTTTGGCTCTCCTTTAGGACAGGACAGATTRCAAGGGACTTCTGGGGCTCATCTGGTCTAATCTCTCACTAAAACTTCAAAGTTCAAATCCAAGTGGAACACTAGATCATAGTCAGACTTAAGAGCAAGAAGATAACTCACATAAAGCTGCTACAATGCACCATAAAGTATTCCAGCTGTAATAATATACTTCAGGCACATTGCAACTGGAAATATATAACAGCAGCTTTATATATATGTATATTTAAATATATAATATAAAGCAAGCATATAATGCTGTTACTACATTTAGAAATGAAAGAAAAAGTATTAGTATGATGACATGTAAGAGTGTCATTAGTAAAATTTTCAGAATAATTTAAATTGACCTGCTATTACTGTTTCTTAGGAATTCCAGGGTGTTGGTGCCCTATGAAATGGTGCATAGCATAGATGGATGGAGGGCCTGACTGTGCAGAGGAGGCTCCCGGGATGAATATTGCCATCGCTGGGGTGGTACTGGCAGCGTCTGTTGTGTGGGGCTGTTCTGAGGTTGGGATTTTGGGTGCTAGGGTTTCATGRCATTTTTAAATTCAAACACTTCCCCCTCTTCCTCTGAGTAATCAGTGAGTGGCTGATGGTGGGAGTTGTGCCTGTTGCTAAAGGGCCATTAGCTAGTTCTGGTTTCTTGATATATAACTGTTTTGCACAACTAATGCCTGCTCCATTCTTTGCCTGTTCAAGCAGAATTCTGGTAGTCCGGTGGTTTGTGTGGCCAGGGAGAGCTGCCGAAGTGCTCAGGACTGAGCCCTTAAACTGCTCTGGCAACCACAGATAGGGTAGGAACAGCAAGTGCTGCCTGAAACCTTTATCTACATTTATTTCATAATGTTCTTTACAGCTTGTGAGGGCATTCTAAAATATCAAACAGACCTTTAACAGATTAAAAAAATAATTTAAAACACAATTAATTAATCTTGCTCTGGGACTGATATATAAAAACTTACTGACTTCAAAAGAAATTCTCCCYTGTCCTTCTTGGGACTGGATTCCTTAAAGAGCAGTTTCCTGGATAGCTACTCTAATCCATGTTTCAAAAGGAGGTATCACTTTTCACTGGTGCATACAGCAATATACATTTATTTTCATTAGTGAAAGATTCTGAAAGATGTTTTCAATTAGTATTTTTTCCATGAAGGATTAACCAATAGGGATAACTAGCAAAGAAAATCTGCATATTCATATCATCTTGACACACTGAAAAGAGCAGTTGATGTGGTATGCTTAGTAAAGATGCTTCAGAATTGCTATTTTTTCTGTTTTTGTGTAGTATCACAAATACACCAATGGAAAAAAAAAACTTACATGAAGCTTAATCAGGTTTTCAGCTGAAAAAAAAAAGAACTACATAAACTATATTCAGTTCATTCAAAATCTGAAATGAATATGTTAGCTTTTGCCTAATGATTATGTGCCACTTGGTTTCCTGATTTAATTGCACAACAAGACTACAATTCTATGAATTTACTTTTAAAATCACAGAGCACAAGTACCTTCTGTCCWTAGCAATATTTTGGTTCTATTTAACACTGCTGTAAGAACTACATGAACAACTGAGCTGAACAGAAGCAGATAATGCTTTAGTTCAGCTACCTCTACTTTAAAGATCTGAACCTTCCTATAAGGCACTGAGTGATGCTCACATGGCATGAAAGTGATGCTGTAGGCAAAAGGCATCCATTGCACCTGTGATTATGGTGCCCTGAACGTGACAACCTAGATATGTAATTCCCTTAAAATAAATGATTGATAGAAATGAACTTTTATCTTCTACTCACTTAGCTTTATGCATGTATGAGTCATTCTCTTGGTTCTTCAGGCTATATCCTGATTTCTTTGTATGAGTGTTTCAAGTGTAAAGAATACAACYGGACCACGAAATAGACTTTACATTTTCTGTGTGTCATCACTAAAATACTACTTTTTGATTTAAGTTGTACTTGAAGATGACTGTAACTATTTATATGATGGGATAGCAAACAAGAACTTTCTGAGCAGAAAAGTAACTTCACTTGAAACCTATAAATATGTTGCAATTTTTTAAAGTTAATAAAGAATTCTAAAAGAAACAATGTAATATAACATATATTTTTACCTAATTCTGTTTTATGCTAACACTGTTTTCTTTATAACTCACATGGCTGTTTATAGCTCCTTAGATCTGACCATTTATATATATAAACACACACAAAACTTCACTAAGAGAGTATGACAAATACTGTACATTTAAACAGTCCATGTCTCCCTACGTTATTATTTCTTTACTGCAAGCCTTACAGTGAAGTAAGATTTCACAAGCCAAGGGAAAATCTGTACATAATCTGTACAGTATAACACTGTGGAAAGAATCCAGTTTATTAAAGATCAGCTTCTCCCAGCATCTAATGTTACTTATATCACCATTCTCCCTGCAGGTCTTGTTGGGGAGAAAGTGAGACAAGCATCATCATTTATTTCTTCTAATTTAATAATTTATATTCTAAGACAAATTATTTATCTTCATCAAAATCAAGAGCAGCAACATAAGTCTTACTGTAACACAGTGAGATAAGTTTACGTTATAAGTGACTTCAGGAAATAAAAGGAAGGCCAGAGGGGTTTTCTTCACATTTCTTTTTGTTTGTCCAGATAAACCATCAATTACGAGTAATAATTGACTTCTATATTCTTCAGCTTTTGTAGCTGAAAGGAAACATTTTTGTGTATTGATTTTTAAGCTAAGGTGCAGGTACAATGTATTGTTGCATGCCTTTGAACTTACCTTTTTTTTTTTTTTTTTTTCCTTGAAGCATTGTAAGTGTGTGACAATTATATAATTTAAGCAAGGAGCAACTACCACTGGTTATGTTGGTCCCTCTCCCTTCCCACCACAGTTCAGAGGGGCTTGGGCTTCCTCAAAGGAGTCAAAAAATAAAAAACTCTCAACATCTCTGATGTACCTTGAATACGTCCTCTGTGATTTTAAGATGGTAAAATCCTAATTCAAGAAGAGAACACAATTAAGAAAGTGTATTGTAATGGAAATATGTTAAAATACTGTTAACTTACTGCTTGTGTGGGAATCCTTCCATTGCATAGAGTCCATTATTAAGCAGACATTTCTAGTACTGCCATCTATCATCCAGAGACATAAATCAAGTACAGCATTTTTTTTTTGTAGCCTAATGACAGACCTTTACACAACTTCTATGAATTTCTAGTCTTACTGGAAATGAAGGTTAGATGAAAATAAATAGAAAGTATAACATGATATAGTTGTTCTGTAGGCACATGCAAGAGCACTGAGGTGGCATCTTCTCTTCATACAAGCTCAGCCTACATGGCACTACTGACAGTAAAGTAGAAAAAAAGAAATGAGAAATATCAGTATCCCTCTCTGTAGGCCTATAGCTACAAGTGTGAGTTTTGAATGGATGTCTGGATAAAAACAGTACAAGATGATGAAAATAAGTGTAGAGTTATAAATGCCTTCTGGAGTTCGTATAGGAGAAAAAATATATTGGAAGAGGATATTGATATTGATTACCAGTACTAATCTGTGATCATAGATAGAGTAAGACATGAAATACAGAAAAGCTAAACAGTTGCAGCTTGGGGTAAAAAAAAAAAAAAAGTAGTTTCAAGGTACAGTGGTGGATGCTGAGGATAAAATATCAGTCTTCCTTTCCTTGCACTTCATGAAATTCCTTCATTTTATTTTCTCTTTCCTTATTTTTTTTAATATATACATGCATGTATATGTATTTTTTATTTTATTTAGAAGCTTTTTTAATTCTTTCATGAATTTCTGTAACATACTTACAGAAAAAAGTAGAAATTCAGCATCCACTAAGCACTAATGTTCTGATTCTACATATTAGCAACACATTGTGGGAGCAAAGTATCTGTTTGTTTTCCCTTTAAATACATTACTTGATGCCTCCATTTGATAGTTATGGTTACTGTATTTTGAGACATGACATGTAATTATTGCTAATTCCATAATCACTCAATTATTTCATATTACTGTAATAGTAGTCATATTCCACATGACTTCCAGGTTCAGTACCCAGCATACCAGAAGATACTCCCATCTTTCTATTTTTTTTTTTCGACACTGTGTCTATCTATATTTTTTCTAGTGTTCCAGCACAAAATCAGTGATCTACTCTGATTTGAGTGAATTTTCTTTATTTTAGAGGTATTTCACTAATCTCTCCATGGCCCTCACAACAAGTCAAATAACAGGCATAAGTATTGTTAAGGCATCCAAGAAGAAGTAAGAAATATGAAGATTTGATTGACAATTTCAGTATTTTTATTTGGCATAAGTCCAAAGCTGTATTACCTTGGTTTGGTTTGCATATTTTCAAAGACTAGCAGGTTTCAAAGACTAGCAGGTTTGCCTGCTAGTCTTTCCTCAGACGTGTTACTTCTTTCAAATTAAACTTCTTTTGTCTTCCTCTCCATGTTTAGCAATACTGTGGCTTTTGGACAAAATTCGGCTGACGACAGATGTAAAATCTTGATTTGAGACATGTATTTTTACCCTGGGTTTAGTAAAAAGAGCAACCTTAATATTGGAATTTTTTCTCATGCGTACAAGAAGTAACATTTCTCAGAGAGCTTTCCATAACTGACATCCCATACCTTAGTCTTCAGAAAAGAGGACTTTATGACAAAATAGTTTGATAGTTCAAGAATTCTTGGGATGTTTCTAAGGTGAGAAAGAAATGTTTCTTTTGAGGTCATAGCATTCCTTTTGTGGTTAAACTTCTTCTTTCTCCTCTTCCTATTCCTCGTTTCCTTCTTCTTCATTATTATTTAATGTTATTGTTGTTGTTGTTATCATTATTAGTATTATTATTTTAAAAAGATCTGAGAAAGTACAATTTAAAAAAAGATGCATCCCTTAATATCAGTAAGTTGACTCGTAGCATCAGTAAAACTAGATTAAATCCTTGAAGTCCTGACTCTGTGTCTTAAACATCAAGATAACATCTAGCCTTTTATCACAAAAAGTAAACAAGTGATACCTACAACTTTTAATAGCTATTTGATGAAGTACAATCTCATTTTATCAACACTATAGGATGTATGCACTTTACAAAAAAAAACAAAAAAAAGAATTGGTAGCTCTGACTTTAACCGTACATTTTTTTCAATTTATACACTAATAATTATTGTATCTATTATAATAAAGAGMAAGTCTAAAATGTCCTCAAATGGTATTTTTCTAAAAATTAGAGTGAACAGACAGTAGACATGCAGGCAAGCAAAGCGAGAGAAAAAAAGAAAGTATGCAGGGACTCATTATCTTACCTTTTTGCATTGAAATCAAGTAAACCCTCAACTTGTCTAGAATATGACGATAGACAGAGGAAAACCAAGATAATAAACAATGAAAATAAGATTCTTTTTCTTTTTTCTTCTTTTTTTTTTTTCCAATTCCCAGATATGGAGTCCCTACTCTTACAATATTTCTGACATAGTCATGTACTCAGTGATGATGTCTATAGTTACATTTCAGTCACTTCCTATACAACTTATTGTAAATATATATATATATTTACATATATATGTGTACATAAAAAGGATTAGATTACAAAAGATTTCTTGTAAGGTTATCATTACCTTATAAAACTGAAGAACTGCTTTCTGCATCCTCTGTTTTAACAAAACGATTTCATACTGCTTCAATTAGGCTTCCTAGCACATTTCTTATTCTCTATTTATATTTTTTTATAGGATTGTGTGATTTACATACATGCACACCCCCTCCTTCTCCCACATATCCTCCAAAACCAAAAAGATATAGGGATAGACAGAATCTTAGAAAAACAACTTAGGTTTAACTCAGCTCAACCGACTAAGTAAATGAAAAATAAAACATACTCTGTTTTCTAACAGGGAAGGAAGATTCAGTTAATATTCTTGAAACTAGTTCAAGATGCATTTTCATTCAAGGTAACAGAGCAAAATATATTCCTTGCTTTAAATTCAGTGACTGAGATGTTATTGAATAAGTCTGTTGCCTTAGAAAAACCCATACACATAAGAATTGTCTCTGTGAGTATAGAACTGCTGCAAATAAGGATATACATAAGTATCGTCAACTTCATACAGCTTCACATAATGTCTTACAAGCATCATTAAAAATCCATATTATCTTTTTGGTTGTTTTGTTTCTCATGACCTCCATTTTAAAATAAGTTTTATATTCAGAAATGAAGCTATCGCGAGCTTAACAATAAGAAAGATAACACAAACTTAGCAATGAGTTGATGAGGGTAGGAATCAGGAAAGGTACTTTTACCAGCAAAAAATACACCCTATGCCATGTATGTTGAACTTCTATCCTCCACAGTACATCTCAAATTCCCCCATAAATTTCCAGACTCTTCCTCCTGTCAGTGCTCTCAACAACATTTGATCACTTGTGATTCAGGTGTTACACACCTTCATTTTCATGATAAGAAAGAACCACTTGATTCCATGTTCACCATATTCCCTCCAGAACCTCACACACACCTGCACACTCACACATGTACATCTTAAGGCAATAGCRTCATCACGTGGGACCCAGTCAAGATCCAAAATTAAATAACCTACAGCTTACATCCAGACAGACTGTACTACTTGTCATCCAAAGTTAGAGTGTGATCTCCCCAGTTTGCTTTATTTAGATCTGTCAAGATGGCTTGAGATAGTAGGAGGCAAAAAGAAGTCTCAATGGCCTTACCTTTTCTCATCAAATCAGTATGCCCAAGAGGGCAAAGCAAACCACAGAAACTCAGAGTATTGTGAGTACTACTACTACTACTCTTCCTGTTATACTCTTTTGTATCTACTAGATGTCTCTTCATCATAATAAACCCACTTCATAGAAAAGCTTTATATCATTTGTACACGTTATCATTTATCGCACAGTGGTATTCTGCAGTCATGGAGAGTAGAAAAACTGAATCATGGTTAATACTGCACATAAAGTATRGGGTATAGAATTTCTCAAAGGATGTGTATGACCTCAGAAAAGCTGCAGACAAAATCTGAGATACAGAGAGACACGAAAAGACACTATTTTTTTTACAAAGTATTCCTTAGTAATTCCTGTATTTCCTCTATTTTCATAATTTCCCATGGAAAGGAATCATTTCTATAAGGTCAAATACACCAATAATCTGTACTATCACCAAGCAATTGGAGATAGTCAAGAAATCTGGAATAAGCATGACAGTCAGTACTAGTATAAACTGATACTGWTGACACAGATTTTAACACCCCTTTTTAATGTAAGAGTAGCCATGACTACATCTTAAGCAGTCATACCAGCATATAGTAGTTTACTTTGATCTCTTTTGCTGTTTACCGCATTTTGGTTCCCAGGACATCAGATTAACAGTCAAAAAGGAAATCAAAACCGACAATTAATAAGTTTAATGGACATTCATGCTACAGATAGTAGCATGAATAATATTTTCTTTTTTTAAAGACTTGATATGTATCAAGCACTAGCAATTTAAAGATGAAGTCTTTAAAAAATGCGGCAGCTTACAACGTGAGCCAATAAAAATAAAAGTCATTTATTTACAATTATTTTGAGATAGCAAGATTTTTTAAACCATTTAAATATATTTATCTAAATTCTATATTTAATATAATGCTATACAGAATGATTGTAACTTTCTGTTGATATATTAAACCTCWGTGATTAAAATAGATTAAAATAATACTAATATCCTAAAAAAGTTAGAAAAATTATTCAAGCAATTTTAAATACTAAAACTGCTATTTTTGTATAAAATCTTCAAACAACACATTTTTAAAAATATTTTAGCACAAAACCTGCTATATGAAGAACTCTTCCTGAGAGATAGCCTACCTTATAATTTATAAAAAGTTATTGATGCACGATTTATTCTCTGCAGCATAATATCACATCCCTACCTTTCCTTCTTATAATGCATTTAGTTATTTTGCTTTATAATTTCTAGAGGAAATGACAAAAAAGACTTAATATCCCTTTGGAAAAGAAAAGGCAAAATAAATCTGTGCAGGCACAACATAAAAATTACCTTTTACTGGTCTTTCTGCACTCCATATTGGTTGTGAAATGTGATTTGTGACCATGGAGCCAAAATACATTACTAAATGATTCTTTTTTTTTTTTTTTTTTTTTTTAATGTGGAGCTATAAAATAACTTATCTCTCCCCACTAGAATACCCAGTTCCTTTCAGGATATAAAGATATTGCTGCTTTTTGTCAGAAAAGAAGTGAAAAGAATCTTCAACATTTTTTTTTTTATCCTATCTAGGCTAACCTAGCAATATCCTGTCCATGCTTTCACTGCCCTACCTCTGCCCCCACTGATGCTACATGAGAAAGAAAGGATCTGGATTCTTTACAGTCCTGATCATGAAAAATTAGTATTAGGTCAAATAAAGATTTTAGTTAGTTKTGTGTGACTGAGCTCAACAATTAAAAGAAGAGGGCTTTCAGAGATTCACAAAAAATAAAAATTTAAACAAGGATTATATGCAAATCTTAATCATAAATCTTCACACACCTTACTATCATCACTGAGTTACAAACATCTAAGTATGTACAAAAAACAATCAAACATAAAAATCCCTAAACATTTCTATTCATGTATTTGCAAATAAAAGAATAGGCTATTTTTAAATTATAGTCATCCTTTGAGGTAGGTATATGTTAAAGTTCTACCAATACTATCACTGGATTCATTCACTCTTGAGAATATAGGCTGCACACTAAGAGCTCTTACAACACTTTGAAAAATGCAGGCCAAAACCGCAGTCCCATCTGTAGTATGATGCTGTCTACAAAGTAACTGAAGTGAAGAATTTGACCAATAATGTCCATACAATCTCATGAAAGAAAAAATCAGTTCTGAGAGAGAACATTAGAATACATAAATTCACAAGAGGCACAGGTTTGCATAGGGAGACCAACATAGTGTGAAATAGGAAAAGTTCAAAGCTGAGTTGAATAGAGTAGCTTTCAATGAATAGCTGCTCTTCTAACCTATTCGTTGCTTTTTTTCTCCTTTAAACTCTAATTTTATCTTGCATAAATAGCACTCAATCTAGAGAAAGAACAGCCTAACATGACAATTTTGTATTTTGGTATTAGACAATAACTGTACAACAGTTTTGGTACTTTAAAAGAAAAAAAAAAAAAGAAAAATTGATATACAGAGGGCTGTTTCTAGAATGACAAGTGCTCATTATTTCCATTTGCAATAATGCTAGATCAAGCAGTTTTCTAATGGAACTATTTTTCCCCTCATCCCCTTTAATTTCATTAATTCATTAACATGCTGAAAATATTCCCAGTCTTTTACAAAGGCACATTTGGCAGACTCAGTGTCTTTGATAGCATAATTTTTAACCTGCTTCTGTAACCCAAGAGAATCTTTTAATAAAGAGATTAAAATACTGACTTTTTCTTCTCTGCACTCAAGAGGACAGTGTTTGACCCTGATGACTAATTGAAAGCTAAATATTATTGCATTATACTGGACACTAATTAGAGCAGTTGGAACACTTTTCCAGCAATGTAACATTCATGAAAAAATCCTTGATACTTATAGCAAAAGCTAGTAGGAGGACAGAGAAAAGGACAAAAGAAAACAAAAATGCCAACAAAGGAATATCAGAAATGAATCAGGAGTTTATAATAGACATAGATTAAAAATAAAGAGGATTATAGTTTAATTAAACTGGTTTGTTATGGAGTTACAGCTCATCAGATTCTTTTATATTACATTTGCAGATAAGAGGCTGCTTCAGAAGGAAGAGTTGTTTATTTAGATGCTGTAAAATTATGTCTTTGTCTTTATGTCTAGTCCATAATGCTAATTTGGCTTGCAGCATCCTTAACTATCATCCTTTTGCCTGAAGTACAGTTTTCCAGTAAGTACACTTTGATATAAACTGACAATTACCCCTGAAAACAAGGCCAAACTCTTGTTCCATGGGGCTTTGTAAATAATTTGTATTGCTTTCACAAGATCCGTAGAAGACCTGACTGGGAGCTCTGGGTGCTACTGACCCTTATGCAGACTGCAGAGACACCCTAAACATTCTGCAGTCAGTGCTACAGCAGCTACAGTTACTTCACTGTGCTGGGGACGTATTGCTTGTTTTTGACAGGAAACAGTATCTGGCTTGGTATAGAAGACGTTTTGACAGTCTCTCCAATGCCATTTTCTTTATTTAAGTTAACCACTTCTTTCTAAGATGAGACTTGCTCCTAGTTAGGATATCTATTTATGCAATAGCATATCTGCTTACAACATCAGCAGCACTCTTGGTGTCCCTTCCAAATTCCTCCTGGAATAAGCTCCTCCTTTGACGAACTGAGTCTTCATATCATGCAATCCATGGTAAAACTATGCTGCTTTTCACTCCAGCTCTAACAGTACCCAGAAAAAAGAATAYTCACTTCCAAAGGATCTAAAAGCTGATCTCATTAGATGGGCACTCAATTGCTGGAGCATGAACTCACAACCTCAAGAGAAAAATGGACCTGAGAAGGAAAAGCACCTGCTCTGAAAACAAGGAAAAGAACTGGACATCATAGTGTGCTAGTGAGTTTAGTAGTTGTTTGACAAACTGATTTTTGAAAAAGTTCTTTGAAAATTTACAAGTCAATTTACATGAGATTTTCAGCTAGTACAAGCTGTTGTATAACACAAATGACAAAATTTTAGCATTTTCTTTCTTCAAGGGATGACAGTGAACTCAAAACTCACCTATACACTGTTATATATTGAAGTAAGGTGCTCACACACCTGATTCATGATCAAGTCAGAGAGTTAGGAGTATTTAACATTCAAATAATATTCAGAAGTAACTACAGGGAAGAATCAGATTGGTACATCTTCTATTTTTTTATGAACAGTTTTAACTGTGCATGCACCAGCATCTTTCAGAATAGCAGCCCTATTCCAAACCTGACAACTACTCCCCCCAGTCTGATATCATCCTTGACCTTCATGACAGCACATTCTGCCTCTCCCTGCAGGTCTGATATGAAATACCTGTAAGGTGTGATCCTAGGAATATTCTGCTTGTTACTGACCTGCAGGTGGAACATGAACCTATAATCACAACCTACCAAGCCCAACCATACAAGTTTTTCACCTATCCTTTCCCTCCAGATTATTATTTCTCAGCACAGATACAAGGATGCTGGAGAAGATCATGTAAAAYGCCTTGCTAAATCGAGGTAACATCTTTTAGCATATTATCTTTCATAGTCCAAACCCACCAACATTTTTAGTTCATACTATAGCAACAAAGCAATTCACTAGACAAGATTTACTAGCTGTGGCAGTACACACATCAGACAAATAATAGTTATCTTTTTCCACAGAAATTTCTTTCTGAAATATTAACAAAAATACACTGTTTCTTCACTAATTGGAGCAGATACCTCCTTCGATTGTTCCTTTGTTTCTGCCAACGCAAGTGCATAGATATGTAACCACCACCCACCTATGCCTTTCTACCAGCTTTCATTTCAACTTTTTTTTTTTTTTTTTTTTTTTTTTTTTTTCAAGTAATGCTATTAGGGACAAAATGAAGACAGAATAAAATTAAGTCATTCAATGAAGGGCACTGAAAAATACTTCATCTCTTTAGCTAAAATTGTTTCTCTAGAAAAACAGGAATGCACTGACACAGGTTCTTTTTTGATATGACATCAATGATTTTAATGAAATTTTGCCAGCATACTAAATTATTTAATTTTAACACTGCTTATTCTATAAACTGTATTTCACTTCACTCAAAATTTCACTTTGAGTAATAAAATGGAAGCAAATAAACAAAAGATATAAAAAGATATGAAGGTCTACATTAAACCAGGCACATCACCTAAAAAGACTATTTCTGCCCACTGAAAGTCAGACCATCTTTATTTTGGCTACTAGATGATCACAAGGTTTAATATTAAACATCTTTCTAGGCTTCCCATAAGTAAATAATCTGTCCTAAAACGTGATCATAGGTGTGACGTAGTTACTATCAAACTCATTGGCATTGAGGAATTTAGAAATTTTATAACATATTAACTGTAARTTCACAGTCAATCTTCATTACAGATTACGCCACAGTGTGGTATCCCTCACCCTTATAAACAAGATTGTTGTTGCTGGCATGGTCTCCRCTACAGCAGTTTTGGGACGTTTCTGTCCTTTCTGTCCACATTCTCTGCTCTGAGAGTAAAAGTTGGCATTAAAAAACACCATCAGTGTGGTAGTTTACAATAGAACTGTAGTTATAAACATGAAAGTACACATAATTTTTCATTTTGTTCTAAAACTATAGATCTATATTAGTCCCACTATAAAAGGAAAATACAGGCCAGAGTATTGCACTACCATTTTCAGTATATCATTGACTACAGTTGAAATTAATTACTTTTTTAGGAATACAATGTAGGTGGAAATAATCCAGCATTTCAGGATATTTTACATTCTGCTAGATGCACTGAACGAAAGTCTGAAGATGTCAAATGGAGAGCTGTTTAGGCAACCCACCTCCATGAAATCTTGCAGTAAATGTAATATCCATTACCAATTAGCATAACAGTCAGGAACTTTGGATTCAGTAAAGAATATCATGTTTAAGACTTATTTTTTGAATGGTACAGTCATCTGATGATTCATGGTTCATTTAGTTGGTTTTATACTTGTCTGTTTTGATAAAGAGTCTTGTCCGTATAGCAACTGTATCAGCAGAATAAGGTATATTTCTTAAAATAAATAATCAGGGAAACAGATATTATTATAAGAATTAAGGCAAATAACAACATCATTCTGAGAGCACAATAGTTACATCTGCATTTCCACTTCTTACAGGTATATACAGGTATGAAGGATGCATATGCAAATGAATAACATGCATTTTCTGATTATAGTGTTCTGTTACAGAAAATTAGTTTCAGAATAAGCATACAAACTACTAGTTGTCCTTTTGAAATATTTAACCTACTTGCTTTTTATAATAAGACCAAACTCCTTAAAAGCTGTTTCTGTCTTATAGCTGGCATAAAGGCTAATTATTGAATAATCAAAGATAATTATTTTCTTTCATTTCCTCTCCTTCCTATTTGCTAGAAGGAAATCACAGAATCCAAAGCAAATAGTTCTCTAAATATTCAGCAGTAGCAAATCAACTAATATTAAATATATATTATTTGTCACTGAAAAGCTTCAGCTAAAAATATCCAGTGATCAGCATCTCTAAAAATTAATAATACACATTCTATGTTGTGATGGATATGCTCCTTTCCCAGCTCATCCTGGCCTGTACCTTACATGCAGCCCTGTTCAGTTGCTAACCACCAGCAATTTATATAACCCTGGTAGGTGCCACCATTTTGATTTCTTCTCCCACTTAGACTCAACATAACATTCCTGAAGGCTGCATCCGAAAGGGGAGATAAGGCTAATACAGTAGCCAATGGGCCTCTGAAATGAAAGAATGACTATAAGTCAATCATCTTATCCTGTAAATACGTGGACAGCCTGGCAGCCCTTTGAGCTCTCCTGACACGGCTGCGGCCTGCACAGCAGGATCTCCCCTTGAGCAGGGACGCCTCTCAAGGTTACTCCTCGAGCATGAGAGACCCCCCTTTCCACGACAGATTTGTGGCAAGTGAACAGAGCGCGCTTTCTTTAACTTTACTTTGTAACTGTGCACAAGAATCCTTAGTCATAAACTGATGACCAGGTCTGGGAGTAGGATTGGATCCAGCCACACCCAGACTCCTCTCAGAAGGAGCCTGGAAAGCAAGGGGGTCCAATCTGAAGCTCTTGACTCAACGGGAGGGTATCCCAAGATAATCATGTATTATCTTGAGCCTCCATGCAGTGAATAATAAGTGACCTTGCCATAGAATCTCGTGAAATCATTGYCCATATTAATAAATCCTATTATTATTTGTTTCATACGAGTAAAGTGCATTTTGTCACTCTCCCCTGCCACCACTCSTTCTGTGACATATGTATTCTACATATAGCATCTCTCACTGTATGCAATTTAGCATCTATAGTAGGCAGAAGAAACTGATACAAGAAAAGTTCCCCAAATTCAACTAGTTATCCCAATTCCCAGACTCATTCATTCATTTTAGTAGAAAAATTAACTTTCTTTCAAAAGTTTCGAAGGTTTCTTTCTTGAATTTTGTATTCCCTTGCCTTGTAAGGCCAAATATAATGAGAGGAAAAGKGATTAACTAGGAAATAAAAGCAATCGTTTTTGTTCAAACTTTGACAGTAAGCAATGTTAGGGTACTAGCACCTTAAACAACAGCAACATTTTGTTGTTTTTCTTTGTTTGTTTGTTTTCTGAAATGGCCTCCAGTGAAAGCTTCCTTTCAGCTGCACTCAAACTTCGAGGAATATGATAGACAGAACAAAACCACTCAAGGTTCATCTCCAGTGACTGCAGGAAAACACTTTTACCAGGTCAACAAATAAATAAAAAGCCTTCAAGACAAGGTGCGTGTGTACATGTATATTTAGAATTCCATTCAAGGCTTCAGGATTTCAATAATATTAGCTTAAAGTACACTTTGGACTAAAGAAAGATGCATTTTTCTCTTAGTTCTGAAGCAAAAAAGCATTTGCTCTTAGGCAATAAATTGAGGGCTAAAGTTCCCACTAGGTCTAATCTCATCTGCTAACTAGCAGGAAGTGCAAGTGCCTGGGCACGTTTCCGCATTAAACACCATATTAACTGCATTTGCTAGCCACAGACGAGTGAGAAGAGGGTGGGGGCAAGGGAATGAAACACATATCCCACATTTCTGTATGTGTTACAACTAAAGAAACCTTGAAATATTTTGTCCTTTGGCCTTACGCCTATCTGGCTCTTCTAACAGATAGCCTCTCTGAATCACCAGTCTTAGCAGCCTGTTTTAATGCCTGCTTCTCATTAGACATCAGACTGTTTTCCTCTTTGTGCAACTTCAAGAATACTACTGATTTTTCTTCAGTCTTASAGCTTTTGCTACAAGCTTCTCAACACCACAGCATACAGTTAAGTGTCAGGGTAAATTTCCAGTTGGAGAATTTTTCAAGTAAATATGATTAAAACAATTAAAATATTTTTTCTCTTCTCTCTGAGAAATAGAATATCTTTTTTTTTTTTACAAGAAAGAGTTCAATCTTATTGCAGAGTGTGTTCTTTGCTTTTGACATTTAGCAGCATGAGTGATTGATAATTCAGCATTACTTAGATAGGACATTAATCTTTATGTAGATTCAAGAGTAGGAAGCAAGAGACATTCAAATTCTATGAATTCTGTGTCTTTATACCTGAGCTGTTGTAAATTAGAAATGTCAAAAAATGTAATTCATCAATTTATATGCAGTGAAAGACCTCAGTTTTTCTTTAAAATATCACCAGAAAAGAACTCCTTAAACACAAGCCATATGCAAATATATGGTCCCTTTTTAAAATGTGCACACAACATTCCTTATTATTGCTGAAAGATGTATTACCATGTACAAAACAAATTAAATAAAAAACGCTAGAGAAAGGTGCAGAGATATAACAGTTATAGTAGCGAAAATGTGTGTGGTACATTTAATGCTATTCCACTTTGAAAGGTTTCTCAGCTGATGCAGGAGGGAAAAGTCCTGAATTTTTTTTGGAAAAATGGGACAGATGTACTATTGTTTTATTTTGAAAAATACAGCTAGCTAAATTTTAATTTAGCAGAGAATATTAGAGGTTACTTCTAAATCTAATGAGAACAAAGAAAGATGGAGAAAAAATTAATTTTCTGATTAAGGTTAAAGGTCATATGCAGCAAACTTAGTACATGCTAGAATGCAAAAAAAAAAAAAAAAGTTAACATACTTCTGCCTCTATATTAATATATTATCAAATGATCCACATTTTCACACACAGTTATTAGTAACACAACACAATTCTGAAAATTTTCTTGGTAGGTGAAAACGAGTTTGCTAAGTGAGCTATTGTTTAAAATAAAAAACCACAAGAACTGCTCTGTTATATTCTTTGAAAAAAAATATTTTATTGCTGTTTTGTAAAGCAGTCACTTAAAACAGAAATACTGAAATATAAAACATTTGTACCAAATAGGAGTATCTTGATGCCTCACTTCATCTTCTTAACTATGAATCTGTTTGGAATGTCCTGCCATGTGATCCAATGAATTAAGAATGTACTAAACTGCCACTTTTGAGAGCTAGAACATGTGCTTCGTTACTGCAAGTATGTTACTGCAAGTAATGTGCTTTTATTCCCAAGTATGTAATAAAGTATAACTAGAACATAGCTATCTCCCATAGCTAGCTATCCATCTATGTATGAATACAAAACAAACAAACAAATAAACAAAGAAAGAAAGAAACAAAAAAAATGTTTAGAATCAGAATTAGCCCTGAAGAATGGAGTCGTTAAATGGCAGAATTAAGGTTTAGCTGTTGGTATGTTATGATGCAGCTTTCAAGTCAATGATTGAACACTATGTTTCCAATATACCACCCTTGGCTAGTTCATTTTGTAGGATGGATAGTGCCCACTGACTTGTGTAGCTATTCAGGGTTGCTTTATTTTTAACATTCACAGTGTGGATCCATGCATTATTTACCGCACATTATCCAAACTCTGTTCTGAATACAGATTTATTAATTTTCTCATGAGACCCACTGTGGTTCTCTTACCATAGAATTTTATCACCACAATTCCCATCTGAGATGAACATTACATGAAGCATTATTATCCCTATTTAATAYATCAGAAACTGACATATAGAAATTAACACTAAATTTTTTGAACATGTCCACACATTTGAGCTGTCTGATTTTTCTTGGAAGTCAACAATATAGCAGACGTATGTTCAGAGCACAGATCCTAAAACAGTTTAATTATTCWTGCATTTCAGGCTCTAAGTTCCATAATTACAAGTGTGGAAGACATTAGTGACTAGCTGCAGACGTCTCATTTATATAATTTGCCTAGCATCACACAGCAACTTAACAGCAATAGAATCCGGACAGTGTTCAACCATGATAAGCACAAGACCTTTTTGTTTTTTTGAACAGGTTGATCAACATTCCTATGGCAATGATCTTAACTCACTGCACAAGTTTGATTCATTTTCAGAGCGTTTTTCATTCAATCTTCAGTAGGAGACGTATCTTCTAAGATAAACATGGTGTCAATAGGGCCAGGGAGCTGAGAATGAAAGGGCAAAAAAGGCCATACAAATTCCAGTAACAGTAACATATCAGTTATATCGGAAAGGAATAGTAGCTGGAACCACAGTTAGAGGACAAGTCTACAAAAATAAAAAACAAACTCAAATTATAAAACTGTTCTTTATTTCCATAGAAACCACTGAACTGCTTTACCTTTATTATAATAATGAATGCAAAAAAAAAAAAAGAGCTTTATCCTGTATGCTTAAAATCTAACAGTCTCTTCATAGTTACGATGAGAGTATCTTGTACAGAGTATACTGTCTCAATCTSAAAGCCTATGAGTTTATGAGAAGTCTAATCTGCATTTCTGTCAATATTAAATCTTGTTTAATCTTTGCTAAAACTATTTGAAAAGGACTACATAAGGACATAATCTTAATAGCATTTGGGAATTGGAAAAAGAAATTTTCTCTGTTTTAAAACAGTAATTCAAGTTACCTGAGATGGATATGTAATCTCCCTCTTTAACATTTTGATGAAAAAAAATATATTTATATTTGAGAAGATAGCTTGATCCTGCCTCAGGAAGGTAGAAATACAGTATTTTCTTGTCCACACTCTTCTAATTTAAGGAAGGACAAGGATCTGGAGAGCTTTTTCAGGAAAGACACTTCAGTTCCAGCAAGTATTTCAAATACCTTGAATCAAAGCTACMAAAGACAGGACTCTCATAAATCTGAGTGTTTATCATTTGTTTTCTTTGGCTGTAAAAGATATCTTGATTGCCTGTTCACTAAGCTTTTATAATTCACTGCTAATTCAATCAGCTGAGGAAGGATGAGCTAGTAAATAAAACTAATGCAAATCAAAAATAAAGGAAAGAAACTAACTATATCACTCTTGATATGTACATAGGTTTAATGGGTGTGGGAGATACCCATGCAGAAATCCAAAGTCAGATATGTAATAGCAGTAAGTATTTTTAACTTGCTGTTCCTCATCTGAGTTATTTCACACACACAACAACAACAACAAAAAAGCACTGAAATACCTAATAATTAAAATATGTGATAAGATTATATTTTCTCAAAAATAATCTTACTGTGTCTAAAGGGACTTTAGTACAACAATGAAGGGCTTCTAACATTTTTTCAGAGAACATAAAAAAMCAAGCTAAACTTCAGGTCCCATGTTTTTCTCTGCAGTTGTTTTTATTTGAAAGAAGCAGGGAAAATATAGTTTATATACTTTTTATTTATATTTATATCACTTACATATTAAAAAGAAAATAACATTTGAAAAGTTCATCGTAAGTTGTAAAGTGTGCCTACAAAGATAAATGGAGATAATAATATACAAAGGACATTTCCAAAAGCTCATTAGCTACTCTCAGTAAGTAGGTCATAATTTATTTCAGTATTTACGGAAGAGAGATTAAATCTCAAAACAAGCTATTTCATTTAAAAGAGACAGCTTGATCTGCTAAGTCATAGCAATTTATTTGCCTACTTCACATAGCAAACTTGAACTGTTAAAAAACCCAAGAAAGTAATATTTAGGTAATAATCTTCTGTTGCATATACAAGGAAAAAGTGTTAATTACAATCAAACACAAAGACATGCATAAAAAAAAAAAAAAAAAAAAAAAGACACACAGCTATTTAATCTTCTCAAGCACAGTAACAGCTGGAAACCCATAAAAGCTATCATATCATAGCAATGTCACAGTTGTGTGTTTTGCAAGCTTACTAGGAAATCTACTGTCCCAAGTCATTACATATCACTAAAAGAGGAGGAAATGGTGAAAACACTGTCAGATCAAACCGACCAAAGAATGAAGGAACTTGTATCAAGGCCAACAGAATCATAAAGAGAGCAGCACTGCCAGAGCCCCCAAGGCAACATTTCTCAGAAGTTAAAATTAGAGCGCGCTTCTGAAAAATGTAGCTTCATCCCTGAGATGCTTGCATTGGCAACATTAGCAAGCACCTGGCCGAAGCGGCAGCTTAACCAGCCTGGAGTGACTGATGTTAGCAGCCAGATTCTGAGGAAACCAGCTGGATACCATATGAAATTAGGTTAAAAAAGTCTGGCTAATTGAATAACTCTATATATATTAAAAAAATCAATATTTGCCTTTTGTAGATGTTCAAAAATATGTCAGGAAGCTTAGACTAGTTACAAGGGAGGAATATGTGAATAAGCAATGACTTACCACTGACATGAAATGATTGGAGCAATGTCAGCTTGTTTGCCTGGAAAKTGAAATATCCAAAGAGGCTTGTCCCACATAGAAATCATGGGCAGCTGTGTTCAGCTGAATAGTCCTGCAGATCAAGGAGTTGGCAAGAGGTTGGGAAAGAGGACACACAGGAGGACCAAGACTCATCTCCTCATCCCTGAGACAGAGGCATGCAACATACTGGATCTGAAAGTTGGCTTTTGTATTTTAAGAATAACTAAACGGACTTCAGCATGCAACTCTCCAAGCCTGTAACAACTCCCTGAAGAGGTGTCTAAACCTCCGTGTGTAAAGGAGGATTTTACAGTATCTAACAACAAGTATCACACTGAGGAGGGAGCTGAGTACTCGGTCATAAATGCCTGAGAGAGAGGTTTTGAATCAAAGTAAATCATGACTTTTAYGATTTACTTTGGGCTGGAGAACAATTTATCTTTCAAATTCGGGTCTCTAGGGTTCTGAAGGTTTAGTCCACTAACGTCTGCTTCTCTTTCTTTCCAAAAATACAGTCTTTAAAGAAAAATTGCTGGTYATCGTTGCTGGCCCATTTTATCAAAGAACTCAGCAACTGAAAATAGTATTGCATATCTATTTTTTACTTCACACATTAACAAAAAAAAATCTAAAATGCTTGAAGCAACTCTTTAATGCTGTGCTTCTTATCAAAAGCAAAGCCTTTTCAAGGCATGTTAGTTGAATGAAATGAAATGACTATGAAATTCTGAACCTTCATCATTTCTCATCTTCCGAGCCAAATTGGAACAAAACTTCTAATCATCCAGTTCTGTGCCATACATTTGTACAGCTCTTACTGACTCTCACTGTATTTTTTTACAACGAATACTCCAAATAAAATGGAAATTTGTGTTCATACTTAACAGAATCTGTTCCAACACCCTAATAAATCTTGTTTCTATATAAATACCCAGTGGTGAACTGATTTGCCCTTTATTAATATCCCCTGAAATATCTCAAAATTTTGCAATATCTATTTAAACTATTATGCTTGAAATTATCTGTGTTAATTTTATACTTTATTATTTTTTGTTTCTTGCAGAGACCTGGTCAGGATCTCTTATTGAGATGGAGGGTAATTTACATCTAGGAGAGTATATCTAGTGATTTGCACAGCAGGCTGCAGGCTAAGATGTTTATCTCTTTCCTAATAAAACCCTGACAGCTTTACTTTGGGAATTATAAAAATACCATAGCAGTATAGCTATGGGCAAAAATACAGTACTGAGTACTTTGGCCAAGCAGAAACAGTATTTGTGGAGATGGCATACTGCACAGGCATGAATAGGACACTGGATGAGTGCATAGAGATGGGAAGACCCCCAAAGATTTATACCAGTTGCTCGCCTTTTTSTGTACCTCCTGACCAGGGCTGAGTCAAAGAATGAAAGAATATGAGTGTGAAAGCACATGACAAGAATATAAAAATTAGATTTCACAGAGTGATTCCCATGATTCTATTGCTTGATACCATAAGGACATGTTCCTTCAGCTTTGCTTCCCTGTCCTAATTTCTGCAAAGGCGAAACATATTGCCTTCAGATGGAAATCTCCACATCATCAGCATACAGCTGAGATGCCAACCAGAAAGTGAGCAGGAGCCCACTGCTAGCGGAATTATTTCCAAAGAGAATGTATTATTTTATTTTAAGAGGAGGCATCCTAATATTCCCAGACTACTTAAACAAGCTTTTAATTGCTGCCTCACTTATAGCATTCTCTCCAGAGGTTCTCTAAAGTCATTCAGTGTCTAAGCAGCAGAGAATGTGGATCATTGGAATTGACCCATGGTTTACAAAGAAACCACCACTGAGGACATGTACTCATAATAGCGTAGCTGTTGTATTTTCCCTTTTGCTAGGAAATATTAGCTACTGCACTAAGACAGGGTTTACAATTCCCTATCTATCATTCTCAGATGCATTCCAACTACTTCTCAGGGAAATCGTCGTCACGCTCCCGGTTCATATCTAGTGGACAATGGGTTACATCAATCTTAATCACATTAAACCTGCAGTCCTAAATTAAATGTACTTTCTTGAGCTCAGCCTGGTCCCTAGTGAAGAGTAGCCCTTCTCAGAAAAGTACTACACATAAATCATAATTCAGTGTGAAAACAGAAATATTGTTACTCAAAGAGACATGTTCTGAAATAATGAGAAAATTAATTTCTTTTAACCTCTATATTAAATGGATAGTCATCTCAATATTCATGTTATTAACAATATAATAGGGGAAGTAACCTTTAAAAGTAGGTAAATTTTAAGGTCCTTTAAAAACAAGACATATGAAATTGGTTTTATATGTAATATTCATTTTTCTCCAATCAAAAGTATAAACCACAATATAGTCTGGTTGATTGCATATAAGGGCTTCAATATTATTTTTATTAGAAGAAGCACTTTGGTTTTATTTATTGAATGAAGTTTAGGGAGGTTAGACTTTTTTCCAGATCATAAGTTTTCCAAAGTGAGTAGATAATCCAAGCTTWAAAATTCAGTTGACCAATACAAAGATAAAACAGTAGATCACACTCGACCTGTGTAAAGAGGTCTATATTAATCTATATAGAAAGCTTGTATTGTGTGATTACTTTCAGATCGAACTAAAGATAGTCACATGTAACTTCTTTAACAGAGTTGGTTGAAATTGGTATTTCTTATATGCTTCCAGCCCATGTGATAAAAGAATTACACATGCTGTGCCCACATGAAGGAACATAAGCCCTGCCCCAAAGTCCTAAGCCTCTTTGCACACAATGCCCCTCTTCGCAGTCCTGTCATTACAGTCCAGTGCTATATGTGTTATTTTACCTGACCAGTCACAACCAGCCTTCCCACCAGGTGGGCTGCTTTAGAGGACATCTGAAAACGGGCAGCAAGATGGAGTCCAAATCACTACCAAAGGCATAAGCCTGTGTCCAGGGTCGATGTCTACCACTGGGGGACCCCTGTAGGGTTACTGAGGAGTTGGGTACCTCACTAGGTAGCACATAGGCATATTTGCTCATCTTGCCACCAAATGTGAATTACTCTGGCCACAGAAACGTTTGCTGATTCTACTAACTTTCTTTTTGCTGGAATTGACCTCAGGCATTGCTATAGTTTTTCTCGGTTGGCAAAAAGCTCTAATTAAGTCAATAGAATTTCAATTCAGTTTTAGCTAATTTCAGCTTTGAAAGCTAATGACATAAGGTATGTTGATCTATATGATTAAAATGGTCTGTAGAACATTACATTATAGTACAGTATATATAGTGCAGAACATTATATTATAGTATATATCCTTAACTAAGGTAAACTGGGGCAAATATTGGAATTTTAGTTAAGCAAGTTAATAACTTTTGTTTTTCAATATGTTGTGAATTTTAGGAGCTAGATATGCCATCTTGATACACTTTATCCAAAGATATCCAAAGATATCCTTTGCTGCAAAGTACTATCCAGCTACTCAGACCTTCTGAACTCTTACTAATACATCAATGTTGCTATTAAGTAGTGGGAGAGACAAGTATTGCGGACATTGCAGGAATGTAAAAGAATTGCATTGTAAAAGAAGCATTGCAGGAACAACAGTAACATAGCTTAGAGGATTCCCTATCATCATTTTTTGACTATTTAAGCAACATAGATATTATTTTGAGGAATATATTAGAAAGGAAAGTGGATATAACCAATTACATTAGAGCAAAAGTTGCTCTAATCCACAAGGAAAGTAGTATATAACAAGAAAGAGCAGGTAAAGGGAAACCAAGGCTGCTGCCTCAAAGGAACTCTGTGACCTCTTTTGAGGACTGTCAGTATTGATGAGTTCAAATAGTAACATTTGTGCCCTTTTTTCATATGCAAGGTGATCTGTTCTGCTTTACTGTAAATCCACTTAAGCCAGTCTGTTTCCAAGTACCGGTTGAGGAGATTAAAACAAACATGTTCTGTAACCCAGAATGACCACAMACAATGCATATGTTTCTAAATTCCCACTCTTCTACTGTTACTTCTGTCCACTGGCATGAATAATATTCAGGCTATAGAAATGTAAATAATACATAGTATGGATACATAATGAGGTATAATAATGATAATAGTATATATAATAAATACATATGCACACACACACATGTGTAACAGAACAGTATCTTATATCTACCAGTAGGTTTCTTTAACCTTTAAAAACTCTGTGGGTCATTCAGTAGTTATGGAGAAATATCTCTCTATAAATGAAACAAAATCCTTTGTCTGCCTTCAWCATGTGAAAATATCCAATTATGCATTTAGGAAAAAAATACAGTTTCAGTAAAGTTAGTAAGAAAACCACTGTGACAGGAGGGCTAAGAATGTGTCATATTGCTAATGGACACTCAGAAAGATTCACTTGGCACAAACATTTTCTGTGAAACTGTGTCTGGGTCCAAAAATATAAATCAGATGGCAGGCTTCACAGAATGAACAGCTGAATTTCAATTAAATCTATCTCATATGCATTTGATTTGCCTCTGATAGACACCTCCGRACCAAAAGGAAAAGAACAAATCCAAGGTTTAACAGAAAGCTGGAGAACGTGTCGTGTGCTTTCCCTAATGACATAGCACAAGAATCATATGTGCTATCAGCTTTTGCTTTTGCTGTATATATTGAGCAAACATCTTATTACTGCCCTTGAATAGACACCATTGAATGATTTTGCATAAGAAGTGTTTGCTTGATTTGTGAAGCTGGCTGACAGAATCTGTAATGCCACTCTCTATTGTATACAAATCAGATTTCAGTAACATTCATGCAGCTTGTAAAATATTTTGGATTCTTTCCAGAAGGATGGTTTCTAAAAAATTTAAACTATCATATGATTGACAGAGATTTCTTACCCAATGAACAGAGTAATTTGATTTCAGCACAGAATCCAACTAACATTTTTACTAAAAATTACTGGCAGATGCTAAACAAACTGTCTGAGAAGGACAAAGGGAAAAGTAAGGATTCCCAGTGCCATATAATCCTCCAAATCTAAGGGGACGGGGATGGAAAGAGGGAACCCTATTAATTTATAATAACTTTAATTATAATAATTTTGAGCAGATGCCATTCTATATCTTTATCTTTATCTTTATCAATCTTTATCTTTATCAATTTTGCTTTATTTCTTGTCTTTTAATAATTTTTCAATTTGTAAAATTTACAGCAACTACTATCAATTTCTCCTTTTTGTTTTAAGTGTATTTCTTGCATCAACAATGAGAACATTTAACAACTGTAATAAGCTACAGTAAGAGATGTGATAGATTCCCTATCTCAAATTAAAATTTTATGACATAATATCAAGGGTTCAGTCTAGTTTCACTGGAGGAAAATTAAATACCTAGAATCATAAGAGGTTATACTATAAGACCTAGTACTTCCTTGCCCTTAACTTTACTTAGGGCTTGATTCAATTCCTTCTACTCAGTTTAAATCTGAAAACAATTCAAGCTTCATCTCAGACTTTTCATTATCGGCCAGGACTCTGAAGGACTGGCATATTTACTTATGAGACATGTTCAGAGCTGCAAGGTACAAAGAGTCCACTGCCAAGTTGTGTGAATTCTTGCAGATTTCCACTGCTTCCAGTATTGCTGCATTGTGAATTTCAAAGTTATCCAGATATCACTACACTACGCTGAAAGTTTCAGACAGCAACACTGCCATTCTTCTATCAATGTTTCAAGGGAAATGTATAAATTTAAACACTATTTTATATTATTTAAATTGCCAATCCAGTTTAAAGTTTGATTTAGAAAAAGCAATAATGATAATTTGACAGATTTTTTTTTTAATTAGAACCTACAAGATATGTGCTATTGCAACATAATGTTACATTAATACAACATGCATAGGTATCACTTGTAGACTGAAATTAAAGTATATCAAATGAAGCAACTGTCATTATAAAAAATAGTGGAAGAAAACCTCCTGAGTTCCAAGTTAACAATTCTTAATTCCTCAGAAAAAGTAAACTGGAAATAGATTACCCCAGGCRGGGGATTACTACATGATTATATTTCATGCAAACCTAAAATCAAATTTGTTAAGCAACTTTTATGATATAAGATTTTCTRTTTGAAAGCTTGGTGATATTTTGATGGTAGATTAGTTTGAAGAGATAAACAGAGATAAGAGAAGGCTCTGAAAATAATTTCTGAACGAAAAGCTCATAACTCACATGAAGTAGGTTCACAGCGACCATGTAAAGTTGAAAAAAAAAAAAACCAAAAACCCTGCAACCAAAGCCTCAGTTTTTTTTTTTTCTTCTAAATATCTATGTCACAACATAGATTAGCAGATGGACATTTTTTAAAAAAGCAAAACCTAGAAACAGTTAGGAAACAACATGAAGCCTCTCTGTAAGTATATGCTTTTTACAAACGCAGATATACATTTCAAGTAAGAAACCTTAATATAAAGACTATGAAAAAAAGTATCAGTGGAGTTCATTTTACAAACAGTATCATTCTCCAAATTCCTTATGACCATATACTAGAGTCTATGTAAGCTACGAAACATAACTTTCAGATGCTGCTTCTCCTTTATTATATATCTTTTGTGAAAGTTTTGATTATGGGAGTACTCTGACAGATGTAAAAGAGTAGAGAAAATATTCATCTTCAAGCTGGCCAGGTATTACACAGTTTTGACTTATTATAAAGGAAGTACAGAGTTTAAAAAAAAAAATCACCTGTAGATTAAAGTGATCCTCAGATTCATAATCTGAGGAACTAAAAGCATCTGAATGCCATGGTTTTTATTCACTGAAATAGTGATATCAATCAATTTCAATATTTCTTAACATTTCCTCGGAGACAGAGGAATTATGCAGAAATACAAAGGCCATTGCTAAAACTTCTATCACACAATCAGGAAAAGAGTTGCTGAAACTCCTAAGCTTGCCAGAAGATGGGAGAAGTTCTAACAGAGGTCYAATAAATTTGCAGGCTACCTGGAATTACAAAAAACTAGTTTGAAACTGTATAATAGCTTTTGAAATTTATGCTAATAGCTTTTCAATCAGACCAAAAATAGACCTCTTAGCGGCTTTGAAACAGTTTTTATTATCAAGCCTTTCAGGTAGAAAAAGGTCTCCTCTGAGCTGAAGCACAGCATGCAAAATACCAGAGATCAGACTGTACTGAAAAAGAAAAACTACTAAAAGAAGAATTTTGAAAACCAGGATCTCAACACACACACACACACACACACACAAAAAAAAAAAAAAAAAAAAAAAAAATGTAATGCTTAGTTAAGAAATAGTTATCTCAGGTCCACAATACTGTAGCTAGCAAATGATCAAAAGATATTATAGGATGTTTAACATCATATATTAAACTATACTTTTGATTAATATCCTGAAAAAATATTAGAAAAAAGCCCTAATAGGTAATACTGATAAAATTATTAAATTCCTGATTAATTTATGATGTAATTAAAAGATTAAAAATCATGTTTGAAAGTTTATTTACCAATTGAGCCTGAATATAAAGAGCGGGGTCTTTCTTACCAGCTMCTTTTTTTGTTTTGTTTTGGTTATTTTTATATAGCTGTTTCATAGGGTCTGTGCATGCAAAGACTGGATGAATTTTTACAGTAAAATCAAGCATTTGATGAAATACTTAGGCATAAAAATAGCATGTTCTACTTCCAAAGTCTAAAAAAAAAAGGAAATCAGAAAATATTGGAGCATTTGAATATGCTAGTCATTATAAGAAACTGGTCTAGAAGAAGTTTTAACCCAGCACTCCCAGCAGCCCAGAATTAGCTTTTTCCAAGAGCATCTTATGGGCAAACTCAGAGAAGGAGCAGAACACCATGCTGATTCCCATCTTATGCTCTCTATCTGATGCCGTCAACATGATTTGGAGTAATTTGAAGGCACATAAGACATAGCTACTTTATACAATACAAATATTTCCAAAATCTACAGAACTAGAGTGAGAAAAATCATTATCAACATACTAGTCTGAGCTGTGAGTCTTGACATTAATATTGATATTTGACTATGGATTTATCACCTTTGAGCAATGCTGCCCTAGAATTCACAGATGTACTAGTGCTTTTATRAGCAAATCTCAATATCTCAGGGAGTCACTGCATCACGCAAGATAGATATATCTGAAGGAAACTGAAAACTGTCTTACTGCAATAGTGTGACCTCTCACCTATACCATTTTCATAGAGCACTGTGGGATATTTTAATATAAATGTAAATATCGTAATGAAAATGCATTTAGAACAATATCAACATATTCCATTTGAAAAATATCTGGAAAAAATGTTCTTGTTGCTATTTAAAAAAAATTCAGCCTGAAGAAGAGTTTAATTACACATGATCATTTAGGCATAATGTTTATCAAAGTTTWAAGTGACTGAAAATACAGAGAACACATGTCATATACTTAACCTTATCTCAGTTGATCAGAACATGTATATTTTCTTCTATGATACCAAAATAAAGACCAACATTTATGCTTCCAGATATATCATCTGCTCTTACTGAGAATAGGTACAATACTCCTGACCTCACTCAATTTTTAGCTCACTGGATATGTATGTTAATTGAAAGTTCAATTTCTGCTTAAATAACATATTAATTATCAGGTTACTTCAGGATTATTAAACTCAGCATGAAAATAAAGCAAAAATTTACTACAGGAAGAAAGAAAAAGAAAGGAATAAATCTGTAATACTAGAAGCGGGAAATAATTTTTGAAAGGAATAAGATATAAGCTGATTCATAAACCTTGTTGAGGATAATTATATCTTTAAACACACATCTAAATAAACAGGAGTTATAATTGTAACAGATTTCTCAGGGAAGCTTTTGCTAATATACCATTCCAGATGGCACGTTCCTAATAAGATTAAAAGCTTCATGGATAAAACACTGGACATCATAACTGATAAATAAATTGCTTCAAAACTAGGAAGAACAAAAAATATGAAGTTGCAGAGGTCATTCAGTACTCTGATGGCTTAATCTATCTAGAGCGCATAAAGATAAGAGGACCATCTGCAACTAAATCAATTTAGAGCTGGTTGTAGGAAACTCTGTGACTGGATAATAGTAACAAAACTAGCTCCTTGCTAGGGCCAGGAAAAAAGTTTCAGTGATTTATTTAAGAATGAATTAAAAAAAAAAAAAAAAAAAAAAAAAAAAAAAAAGGCACCACAGGAAAAAGAAAAAAAAGTATATATAAAGAGCAAGATATAAACTGAAGAGAGTTAAGTAAAAGTTCACTATTCAATTTCTAAACAAATCTGATAGCCAAGATAAAAAACAAATCCTATAAAGTGAACATGAAGTGAACAGTAACCTGGAACACTAACACATAGGAAAAGGAAAAGGACAATATAGTTGCAMTACAAAAATTCTTGTGGATAAACGTAATCAAAAACTAGCTTGGATTAAAATTAAATAAAATTAAAGTACACTCATGTATCTTTACAATAGTTTGGAGAGTGCTACTGAGGGAGTGTCAAAGTAATTAAGAAAGGTGTATTTCATTTAATTCAATCTAAAGATAAAGTAAAAAGGTAGAGATATAATTTCTCTCTCACTCTTGGAAGGTAGAAAACCTCTAAAGTTTATTCACTGTTAAGTGGGTGGTCGTTCCAAGAGGGGTCCACAGAAAGTCAGCTTGGCCAGCTCCCATGCCAAGTCTGTCTTACTGATTAATAATTATATTACTCAGATTACTGAAGAGCAAATATTCTCCAAAAAGTTTCTGAAGACACATAAGAGCAAAGGACCTGAACCAGKGCAGAGCTGAGAACAAAATTCAAAATTTACTGATGAAACACACACTTCAAAAATCAGCATAAACCTGAATTATTTGGAGTACTAAGGTGATTTCATCTCTAAGGACCTCACAGACATCTATCATTACAAATCTACACATTTGTCAGACTCTTGCATTGAAAATAACTGGAAAMAAAGGGCAGTTTATACAATTTCTGGTGTTTTGAGGAAGGAGAGCAAGCAAGTGCCATATATCAATTCTTTCTGAATATATCTATTCTACTGATTTCCTTAGAAGAACCCCCTGAAACTTTCCCCTAAAATACCTCCTAAAAATTGTAAGAATTTGGACTAAAGTGCTGACTGACTGAGAAGGAAGGAGAGAAGGAAGGAGGGAAGGAGGGAAGGAGGGAAGGAGGGAAGGAAGGAAGGAAGGAAGGAAGGAAGGAAGGAAGGAAGGAAGGAAGGAAGGCTGAGTCTATACTAGGCAAACAATCTCAACACTTAAAATATATAAATATATATATAGTGCTGTTTCTCTGAAATTTTCAAGGTTTTCTTGACCACAATTAAATCACATTTCAGTCCATTAGCATTTACAATTAAGTCTTCAATAGTTTAAATTGTTATTAAGCATCTTTAATGAGATGGTAATTGTTTCCTTAATTATATGCTGAATAAAAATCACAGTCATTTATCACATAATCATGATTAACATGTATACCTATAAATGATGTCTATAGCAATTTCAAAAATTTAATGAAAATAGATGGAATTAGAGTTTTAAACATTAAAGAAAACTGTGTATTTATTTCCAAGTAGTTAACTATTTATAGATTTCTCTGTCTTTATCTGTATTTTTTTTCAGTTAGCCAGTCTATGATTCAAATAACAAATATATAAACTCTCTCTCTCACTCTAGGAAGGTCAGAAATTTTATCTCTTTAACTAACCTCAATAATAAAACACATAAATTAAATAAAAATCCTTTCAGGCAAAGACAGCTGTTACACATATATGAACGCATAGTTAAGGATTTTTGCCATCAACTGGCAAAATGACGATATGTATAAATTCTAATACACTACCATTATCACCATCACATTTGATTCTGCACAATTACATGACAGTTTTCACATATCTCAATTTAAAAATTGAGATAAAGGAGAGGAAAAAAAGCATATTAACCTTCCTGGATAGTAAACAGGAGTGGAGGTTTCATGGTAACTGTTTTTTCTCTATTTACCCAAATCATCACAGTCAAACCACTTCTTCCTACAGGAATTATTCTCTRTATAATAAAAGTAATGGAGTAATTTTCTATAGAGCTTTTAATCTACTACATACAGCTTTACAAAATGTAAAATTATTTTATTGATGCATGAAATACAGTTTTTTCCCCTTTTTACCAAGACTATTCATCTTTTCCTCACAGAAAAGCACCAAGCACAACTGTGATCAAGTGAGAAAGACAAGAATTTACACTCATATTTCAGACTGCTTCTCTGACACACTACTCCCATCACACATTGCAGAGTGGCATCTGAACAGAAGAGTGCCCGAACACAATTGTGAAACAATTGTGAAAACAATTGAGGAGCATCATGTCGCTGACACGGCAGGAAGCATCCAACCAGCATTAAACAKTATGTAGGAGCTACTGCCTGGGCAGGCAATTTTCACTGCATGAATATAATGTGATTACAATGAGAGTTGCTGCAGGCTAATGAGCTCCTATTCACTGTTTTCATGGCACGAACCTCAGTGCTTTCAAGCAGAGGGTACCGTGTAGTGTGACAGTGCCCTAATCACGATCCCTGCACAATCTGCTGGCTAAAAAGTCCAAGTGCTTTGCTTGTCTGTTGAGTATGTTTAGGATAGACTAGCAGAAACTCCAACAAAGAAACCTGCTTTTGCTGGAGACATTTAATTAATGAAATATGAAATACATACTACCAGAACCAGGTTTGTTTTCCAGATTGAACAAAATCTTTTGAGGTTTGAATGCCTTTTTTTATTTTTTCTTTCTTTCCTCTTTGGAAGGTCAGTCATTAAAAAAACAACCTAAGAAAATTCCGACTAAAAGGAGAAAAACTGTTAATTTGCTGAAATAAAACACTTAAAAAGCTTTCATATCACGTGCAATTGATTTTATTATATGAATGGAATCTCCTTTTGCAACTAATATTCAATGTATCCTTCAATACCACTTTAATATATATGTTGCAACTAAAACTAAAAATCATGAAGTAATATCGTTTTTTTCAGTTCAGTTTAGACACTGAACTTTTTTTTTTAAACCCTTATGCTAAAACTATTTTGTCAAAACTACATTTGAGCAATCTTATCATGACAAGTGCTTTGTGATACAAATTAAGGTAGTCAAACTCAATGGATTAAAAATAAATTTGAAGAGAATTTAATAGTGCAACAAGATTTCCTAATTGGACTCACAAGTTTACAACCTGGAGCAAGGTTAAGGCGATCACCCTTTATGACTAGCAACTCCCTTTATTTTTTTAGTGGGGTCCCTTTCAGAATGGGTTGTACCTAGGTTTTCTGTCTGAGCATTTTCACTGTAGCACTCAGTGACTGCAAAGACAAAAAAAAAAAAAAAACCAAAAAACACATATAAAAGAGCATGATGCAGTCTTCTTGAAACTTTGGAAAAAGTTTTTTTTTTTTCTTTTTGCTTGTGCTGTGACTGCTGTTTGTTCTTCAATCAGATTTCCTTTGCACATTGCAGAAAAACTGTAGCCATTTTCCTATCTTTCCCTTACTTTTTCTGGGTCACAGACCAAGAGATAAGTTGTCTGCCTCAAATTCACTGAAAAGTCTTTCTTATTTAATACTGAAAAACTGAGTGTTTTCTACTCAGATCAATGTTCAGGCTTTACTAGAGATGTAGTTGTACTCTAGGTTTAGGCCTTTTGTACTGTTCTGTTATAAGTATTGGAGGTGATCATGAAACATTATTTGAAGCTGCATGCTTCAAACACAAAGCAGGTGTTCAGACTAGCTTAGCCGCCACAGAAAGAAAACTGATGCCTGCATGGACTCTTCCAACGCTGCTGCTTACCCAAGAGATTATGTTAGAAAATATTYTGAAAAATTAGAAAATATGTATATATTATGTTAGGAAATGAAAACAGGTTAGTACATCTTACAGATCTTGATTTTATTCTTGATTGTTTGGTTTAAAAATAACAGGCATTACTTACAACTGATTGATGAGGAAATGGGCACACAAGTAGGACAGATGCTGCTGAACTTGTTCTCGTTTTAGACTGTGGTTTGGATGCAGACACCTTGCTTGCCTCATGAGCACAACACCGAATGTAATTACTTGTTCACACAGAATTATCCCAGCAAGGAACTCTTTGGAGAGGAAGGCGAGAAGCATACACAAACCTACAGCTGTGAACTGTCCCTGACATAATACTTAGGCTATTTAACAGTATTTTCAAGCACATCCAAAAACAGATGCCAGTGCCCTCCTTTCTCAAAATGTATTCTGAAAAAAAAGAAAATGGTAAGAACGTTACACCTAATATTAAATTCTTATATACTTTTAAATTGTTTCTAGAGTATAAATTAAAGCTAGAAATTTTCTCAATTAAAAAGTCTTCCCCTATTTGTGCTAGTAAGTCCTTATCTCTCCTTAGAGAGTAAAACTAGTCCCAATTTCACAAATCTGCCATTTGTGGATAAACTAAAAGGAACTAAAAGCTTTAGTTCAAAATTCCCTTCCAAAGTAGGTTTTCCTAACTTTGAAAAGCCAACATTTAGCAGCAAAAAAATTACAGCTCTCCTCGAGGATTAAACTCATTTTAGACTTGAAGAATATTCAGACAATGCACAGAGTAATGTAACATAATTATGAGYTTGCCTTTTCCATCTGTAACTATTAAACAAGACTTTCCATTCCTTTTTTTCAAAAAAAAAAAAAAAATCCATTAATAATTCCGGGACAATACTAATGCTAATTGAAAAAGTTGATTAGATAATGTGTTATCTTCTGAATTTTAAGCATTAAAATAGAAGCATCAGGAATGACTTCATGTTCTCAACAATGAGGTATTATTGCTGTTGAAATATGAATAATTATTCAAAATCTAGACTATTGCTATTTCCTATTTTAATTAAGGTTGACAAGTATTAATCATACAGCTGACGAAAATACAGTGATTTATTGCAACAGTTTAATTCTCTCATGATTTATTGGAAAATTATGAGGAAATACATTATGCCTGAGATTTTTCCCTCCGCCATGCACCTTCCACAATGACAGCCCTGAACAAAGATAAGTCTTCATCTACGTAAGTACATCCATGAGTGTGCTTCCCTTAAGAGAATACTTAACCATGAAAGATGATGTCCTGCTTCAGTATGAGGCAAGATTGTTGCTTACAGGCAAAAGGGAGCATCTTAACCTATAGCCTTAAACTAGCTGCAGCATTTGCTTTAGCTGTGCTCCAACGGTAATGCATCTCCGTAACAAAACGCAATCTATCCCTTGACACAAAAGAAAGAATAATGAAAACTCCAGGACTCATTATTTTCTTCTGTCAATTTATCACTGCAAAAACAAGTCTTAAAATCTAAGAATATATCTCTGTATGTGGAGGAAGAGTCTACTATATTCATTGCTATTGTTATGCAAACTGAAACAACAAAAATATTCAGGTACAAGCTGTGACACACTTCATTCTTAAAATAACATATTCATTTTCTGATATGCAACTGAGCAGGCAAAGATTATTCCTCCTCTGAGATTTCAGGTTATACATCTGAAAAAAAAAATAGTTAAAAGTGTGTGTATATATATGTGTATATATATATATGCATATATATTAGAACAGGAATGAAATGGAAATCATTTGTGTGAAAGTAATAGATAAGAGAGGTAAAAGAAAGAGAGAAAACAACATTTTTTTTTTCATGCTGTTAAAGGAATACACTTGAACACTTGAAGAATATTAAAGGTATAATCATGGTCCTATTTTCATGATTTCAAATGGGCCACGGATTCATCCTTTCATTTCAAAGATGTAGGCAAAAAATAGCTCTACATAAGAACATTTATTAAAGCACATTTTTCTATAGTAGATTAGGAAATTTAATATATATCCCAGTATTATTCAGCTTCAATCTTAGTTTATTTGCCAATGAGAAGCCATTTCCTTAGTGATGGGTTTTAGCATGTATTTAATATGCTTCACTTTGAATTTATGAGGTTTTAGAATACAGTATGGGAGGGGTCCTTTGTTYTTTGGTTACAATTTGCAATGCAATTCCTGCCTACTATGGAGTATTACAGGTCACTTCTTAAAAAAAGGGTAATGCATTTTATCATAAAAAATATGTCATGTACATTACGTGGACATGACATATGGCCATATATACATATGGAATATGTCCATTATGCTTCCTTCAGAAGCATACCATTTTGAATCTGAAATACAGTTGTCCTAAGAATTTCCTATATGAAAAGCATATTAAATAACAATTGATGAAAGGAAATAAATTACAAAAAAAATGTATTTCAACCTTTGTAGATGTACTTTAGGAAAAGGAATTTGAAACTAAATTACTTATCARAACTCACTGAACATATCAACAGATCTAATATATAGAAATTAGTCTTATAGAGAAGTAATTGTTATCTAAATGTTGGTGGCATTAAGGTGGAAAAGGTTATAAGATCGCAGAGCCATGGGCTCAGAAATCAGGAAGTGCCAGAATCATGCCCTGTAACTTCTGTAATGATAATAATATTAGAACCCTATTATAATTTTTACAAAGTGTTTTACTCAATGATCTGAAGACTGGAGCTGACTATTAAAATGGCCACAGATGACTATCTATTACAGACAAATACAGCATTTTTTTTTTAAATGAAATAATACAATGTGTAGGAGTCCTTATGAGCCAAAAGCTCCATCAGAAACAAACATACCACTAAAACAAAATCCTGATCCCCAAAATTTGCAATTTAAGATTTTTCTTGCATTATTTGGTCTATACAACTAACAAAACAAGAAAAGCATTTTAATCATTTTGTTAAATCCTATTTTATACGTATATGCATTTTCCTTCAACACATTTAAACAATTTCTTATTTATGGTATACGGAACTTATGTTCTTTTTATTACTATTACTCTTTACTACTATTTTATTAATGGCATTTTATTTTAAGTGTAGCATTTAATTTCTTGCATATAGTGAACTAAGTATGAGTTTTACTATGGTAAAAATAAACACAGTTCTCCAGTATATTTATTTAAAGAGTGGCTGAAGAATATTCTGAGAATTTTATTGATACCATGACAATCAGTAGAACAAATACAAATACTCATCTATTTAGAAAGGTTCATGTTCTTCCCACCTGGACTCATTAGCAAATATTATCTGGAGATTTTGAATTAAATCCTGAGGAAAATCATTAAAATCAAGCATATCATCCCTTCCAAGTCCAGGCACAAATGTTGAATGAAGTATAAATAACATTTCTTGCTCTTACGCAAGCAACAGTCTCAGTGACATCCATATTGCCTCAGTCTTGTGGATTATGCTGTTCATTATTCTGCCCCAGTGCGTCTCTAAAAATGGACTCTTCCAGAACAATTTTCATTACAAAGATGAGCAAGTCACAATACTTAATAAATATAAACCAATCTGACAGTCTTTGAAAGGTAAGAAGYAATACAGATAAGAGTCCATTAAGAAGTGGCTGCAACTGCAATAAAGTACGTTTATTTGCAGCGCATTATTCCTTGCGCTATATTTCTGTACAAGCAATCGTTTTTGTTACCATTTGTAGATAGACTGTTAGCATTCAAGTTTGCAAATTCAGCGAATGACTCACRAAGATAATTTGCTGTTAGGATTGATCTGCAAGCTGAAGAAAATAAAAAAAAYATTTTATCTCTGTAGCATTTTTACAGTACAACTGGGGAAGACAGCAGATGTGCCTATCATCGTACATGAAGTGCATTTAGCAAAATGCCTCTGTCCTCTTCCTTTGAGAGGCAAGTACTTGTGTTTCCTCTCAATGTTAAAGCACAACTCACCGGTCACAATAATCACAAACTCTTAAAGGTTGCATTCTGAACAGCTATTATTCTAATAACAGCTAATATTCTAATACAGCTATTATTCTTCCGCTCTTAATGCCTAGAGGAACAGTAGGATCCTTCAGACTGCTAGGGCATACGGGGGAGGGAAAAGGAGGACAAGGGCAACAAGCCATGTCAGTTCTGAAAGAATTACAGGCAATCTTGTAAAATCAGAAGACAAATTAGTCAGGTTTTAGAGAGAGAAATACTGTCCTCTTCCCTATTATATTGCACTGAACTCATTACTATCAAATCTTGATGAAAGATGCAAGATATTTGCTAACTTCTGAACACTCATTTTCTGTTACAGGGCAAAATGCTAACTAGCATGTTAGCAAATTACAACTGTCTCCTGAATAGAGCCATGATTCTGGTCTTGTTTATAGCTCATGTGTATTAAATGTTTGTAGAATTATGTTAAGGCTCTGTTCTACTTAATGAAGAGATGCACTGTTCAATTAAGTTCTTAAGTTAAGAATTAAGTTCCTCTGCCTCAAGATAGCGATCTCTGGCAAGAGGGTTTCAATCAAAATAATTACCCTGTAATCAGATCATTAATTATATTCTTGTGTAATGACATTTACAAAAAGTCAAAAAACTTGTTAATGAGCTAAAATAAAAAATGAATAATATTTCTTAATTGGATGGGGCTTAATTAGTTATCATAATAATTAACCATGGGGTTAACTGTTATTACCTAACTAAATCTGTCCATCTCAAGCTGGTATATATTAAGAAGGAAAAAAAAAATGTTACTGCTGTTAAAAAAGCAAGATTTTTTTTCAGATTTGCTACCCCTCTTACTGATTTAGAATAAGATTTTGATGCACCACCTCCAAAACAATGCTGCATTTCAATGAAAGCAATAACAATTTCCAATAACATAATTAGCTTTGTTGTGTGAGAAGCTTTGGCAAGTAAAAGACCAAATCAAACAAACAAACAAACAACACAAAAGCACTGAAGCACAAAAGCATAGATATATTTCATAGAATCATAGAATGCCTAAGGTTGGAAGRGACCTCAGAGGTCATCTAGTCCAACCCCCCTGCTCACGCAGGGTCACCTAGAGCACGTGGCACAGGGCTGTGTCCAAGCAGGTTTTAAAGATCTCCAAAGAAGGAGACTCCACAACCTCCCTGGGCAGCCTGTTCCAGGGCTCTGTCACCCTCACTGTCAAGAAGTGCTTCCTTAAGTTGCTCTGGAACTTTTGGTGCCTCAGCTTGTGGCTGTTTTCTGTTGCTTGCTAGTCCTATTGCTGGCCACCACTGAAAAGAGGCCAGCCCCCTCATCCTCACTGCCTCCCTTGAGGTATTTATACACACTGATCAGGTCCCCCCTAAGCCTTCTCTTCTTCAGGATGGAGGTGAGGCTCACCAGCCTGTAGTTGCCTGGGTCCTCCTTCTTGCCCTTTTTGAAGACCAGAGTGACGTTGGCTTTCTTCCAGTCCTCCAGCACCTCCCCCGTTCTCCAGGACCTTCCGAAGATGATGGCGAGTGGCTTGGCTAGATATTTCACCTACAAGATTCCTCAAAGCAACTGTACTGTATGCTAACAACAATTCCTAGTCAAAACAGTATAGACTGGGTAAAGCTCAACACAAAAGATGTCCCAAATATTATTACATTTGGATTATAGACAAATAGATTATACTCTGATCCTTCAGAGTCTCTCTTATGTCTAATAGTCTCATAAATCATAATTTAACTGCTGGACTTATTTAGTATATGACAACTTATATTAATACAGATCTACCTGTATAAATTTGAATATTTAGATGACCCTGTTTTCACCACCCAGAAGAACTCTCTTTCCTAAGTTGAATGCAACCCCAAAGGATTTTAACATACACTAGATATCTCTCTACTTTACCATATACTCTTTTATAATATCACACAGCCAGGTCCTTAGAAAAAAGTATCTTCCTAACAAAATGTTTCTTCTATTCTCTCCTGAGAAAAAAAACACTATATGATCTGTTTCCTATCTTTTTGTAAGGATAGTAGTAATAGAATTGAAATTTCAATATTCATTATTGTGGACATACAACCACTATCAACCATGGAAGTTAGCTGGTAGAGGAAAAGAACAAAACAAAGCAAAAAGCTACAAATTACATAATCCTTAAACCAGGTCCATCTATCTAAAAAGCAGGTGCTAATACTGAGGAACAACCATCAGATCTTCTCCCCTCTTTTGCAGGTGAACACTGCATGTCTCCAAAGCAGTGAATTGCACCTGAAAACTGTGTACCACTTCAAAAACACATTTGGCAACAAAATCAACTCCCTTTTCAGTGTACATATTATAAACATCCATCTCAGAAGAAATGGCACTAACAGGAAGAAAACTTGGCCATGATGGCAGTCTATGAAAACAGCTATTTGTTCAAAACTTGCTGTCCTGACATCTGATAGCTGTTAAGGGTGAAACCCTTAAACAATTGAGAAGAACAGCACAGCAAAGAATTTTGTCTTTGAAAAAATGCTGAAATAACTGTACAAGGATWCCTATGAATTCTGCAACAATATACTTGCTTTATTCACAAGGTGTAAAGGACAACTAAATAGGTAGAACTTGGAAGATCTATCACAAGCTGGAAAAAGAGAAACTAGTGATGTATACATATGAAAAAACTACTATGAAACATCTACTAAATGGCCATCTTCCAGGATTGTCCTCTGAGAGACATATTTTACAACATTTAGAGTGACAAAATGAATGAAAACTTGGATGACAACCTTTAATATTGTTTTTTTTCAAGTGGTACAGAGGAAGCAATGTAAACTCCTGAGGATGAGAGGARTGGATTTTTATTATTCTTCACAAACACTTGTCTCACAGAATCACAGAATGGTTGAGCTTGGAAGTGACCTCTAGAGATCATCTAGTCCAACTTCCATTACCACATAATCAATAAACTTAAAGGAAAACACGTGATTCATTATAGCATTTATGATTTCTACAATATATAGGTGGACATAGAAAAAAGTGTTATCTATATAGTTACTAAATACAGTCTTGAATACATATTAAATATTAATCCAATCTTGAGTAGTTTATCTGTACTACATACAATTACTTATTTGAAAGCCAATTTCTACCGGAATAGGAATGAAGTATTAAATTCCAGAAGTGACTGAGTTCTCCTCATCAGAAAGAGCACATTCATTAACAAATTTCTATCTCTTAACAACTGAGTTTTTTTTTAAAGTTTACTTAACTTTTCTCAATTTTTAAAAATCTTTGTATAGTACTTAGAAGATATGTGCAGGTATAAAAGTCTGCAAAGAAGTACTTAAGTATAGTACTTAATCCTTCATTTTTTTGCTAATATCATGGCTAAATTTGGAGTTCTGCTTCCAAAAAATGTATTACAGAGTGTTTCTTCCTGATATACATAGAACATGATGACCTTAGACATGCTAGTCAAATTATGATGAGTTCCAGTTATAGAATCAAAACTGAAAATGCTGTGGGCCTTCCAGGTAGTTATTTCCACRTAAAAGTGGAAGACAGATCAAACTTGAAGACCAGAGGACAAAACAGAAGGAGTAATATAGATCTTACTTGCAAAAATAATTTTGTCATCTGCCAAAATCAGTTGCACGTCATTCAAAGCCTTTTTTTTAACTCTGTTAAGTATCTTAAAACTTTATTCAGATAAGCTGCTTGAACTCTAGATGACTAATAACATTTTCTGAATTATTAGACATTGTTCCCTTTCTAAAACTATGATAAAGTTTCCTCAGTTTCTCTAATGACAAGACTCCACAATTTTTCAGTCTGATTAGATCCTTGAAATGTAATTCAGGTAATATCTTTTGCTGCGGCCATTGATGAAACCATTCTAACAGAAGCAACACCACATTTTATAGAGAGGAATAAATTCAAGTCAGGTACAGATAAAGATCATTTCAATTCAAAAATGTTTTGTAATGGTATTAGGCATAGATATACATCGTTACAAATGTAGTAATAAAAGTAATCTGTGCACATCTTTTTTTCACAGCAAATATGTACCCATACATTATGTGAATGCAATGATAAAAGAATTGATTTGTACCATAAAATAGGTTGAGGGTCTCTGGTATTAAATACAGTTTTAAAAGTCCTAAGGTATRTCATTGCCCTAACTGACAAAATAGGTAAATAATGTTGTATCTGAATGGTGGCAAAATAATATGTATTATGTACATATAATATATTATATATATTATAATATATATAATATTTATATATGTGATTTTATGTATATTATATATATATATTATATATATTTACATTCTGTATTTTTTTTTCTTCATAGAGTCTAAGAGTTCCTTAAGGAAGTAAACCACTCTATATTTTACTTATTTAGAGAATCAAGTTCAATTCTGTACTCCAAGAACATCACTGATAAAGACAGACACAAAAGAAATTTGCACTTCTAAGAATCCTTTCTTATGCTTTCTCATAGTTCTGAAATGCAAATCAAGAACACTTTACAGCTTTTATAATGCTTAGWAAATTTAAAGAAATGCAGACATTGAATCTGGATGTGCAAAAGCAGCTATATTATTATTATGCATAATTAGTAGTTAACAACATGCATTACATAGYTATTATTAATCACTTTTATTATAGGACTGCCTTCAGACCTGACTGAAGCACATACCCATTATGCAAATACAGGGCAGCAGATCACTTTACAAGCTACTCAGGACAAGATGAAGAATGAGATGTTGCACATGGTAATGCTAAAACATCATGTTAGTTTGTGCTTTTTTATTTTATGAAGACAAGAATTGTTTCAGAGATATGGAAGATAAGAGTGGGTGGGAAATATATAGGATGAGACTAGAGGAAAATTATTCAAGGGAAAATATAGGGAGGTAGTAATGAAGACTGAGACTGAAGGTGAGAAAAACAAAGAAAAAGGCACTTGATCACATGCCATCTTCCAGCCCAATGTTAAACAGCTCTGGAAAAGCTCCAGCTGGCCCTGCTGGGAACAATCAAGTTTACCAGTAGATATGACTGAACCCAGGATGGTTGCCCCAAATTTGCTTAATTTATCACCACAGAAGACTCAGTATCCCTAGGCCTGAGGTTTAGCAACTGTCTTTCAATCTATCTGTTTCTATGGCTTTTACCTCAGCCACATGACAGCGAAGAATGAACTGCCCCACTCCTTGATCATCACTTCYCTTGACGTGAAGGTCTCATTTCTGGGTGTCCACCTCTCCAGCTCAGCATAATTGCAACTGAAACTCATTAGAGCTGYTGCTTTTTCCTCCGCAATCATTCCTATTCCGTCTCCTAATACCTATGCTCCTGCTGATATTAATATTGTAGAGAACTGAGGATGGAKATAGACTGGTCTAGGTATGTTAAAATCAAGCAGAAACAACTAACTTTAAGAATGGCAGGATGTTAATAAAAATCACTGTGCATATCAGAAAGACATTTGCAGCACTCCAATCTCATGAGAAAAAGTTCTGTCACAAATAAAATGAGGCATGTAATGATTAAAAATGATTCCTATCTATAGAAAACACATAGAGGGTGGACCTCTATGAACAGCTTTTGGACTAATAACAGGACAAAAACAATTCTTTTGTACTTCAAGCAATGTGAAAGACTGACAGCTACTCTAACATGTATTATTAGAAGTGACATTTGAATTTATACTTATGAAAGAAGACTTTAAAAAGTGAATTCCTATCAGTCATTTTATGGTTATGTGCAACTTTCATCAGCTATCTCTACCAAAGCATCCCAGTTGCTTGTCAAAAGATTCTATAGGCTGGAAAAAAATAATAATCCAGCTTTAGAGTAGTCATTAACTCCTAGAAAGATTGTGCCATCTAAACATTCACATACTTCAGAAATCAGCAACTTTGCATTTACAGTCCAAGGAGAGAAACAAGCCTACACATGCAAGCAACAATTCTTTGATATTATCTAGTGATAATGAACTTCTGTTCAATATTTGTTCAAAAAACCACATTACTCCACATTTTTAGGATGTTTACATATGTCATTTCAGAGAGACGGAAATTGATGTGCAGTTTATTTGCATCTTTCTGCTTTTTCATGATATACTAAACTTTTGGGATGTCTGGACAAACTGCTGATAGATAAGTACATAGATAGATAGTATCAGAATGTGGGTGGATTAAGAACAATAGTAAATAGTAACAGAACACTGGTGGTCTAAGAGCTACAGCACATAGCATCCAGCATATTAACAAAGCATAACAAGTGATTTTTTTTTTTCCTCTAAGGAACTTTAGCACACGGGAGAAAAAAAAAATGTAAAAATTTAAAAGAAAAGATATTTCCATGATAGATCTTTATTTCCTTTTTTCCCCTCTTTGTTCCCTTTTGTTTCTTTCCATATCATTTTCTCAGCTACAGCCGGTGTATCAAACAGCCTAACGTCAATACTTGACCTCTTTTTGTCTCATACATAATTTAACTCTGTCATTTTGTTCAGCTTGCAAAGGGTTGGGTAAATAGGAATGTGTGGGAATATTGTCAAGCTGATTCTTATTTTATTAGGTTAGTTCAGTGTGAAACATCAGTGGTGCTCTAGTATTTCAACTGTTAGTTACTGCAGTGGTTATAAAAGCAATTCAGAAGTCATGCTGTTGTAGACATTTATGTTATCCCAAGCATTGGAGTAGCACAGGTGATACTGGCTCTGGAAAAAAAAGTRGCATCCTTTCCAGTAAATAGATGGGCTTATATCATCTTCCCTCACTTTTGCAGCCTAGAACCCTAGCAATGCRTAAATCTTGATATTTATACTATGCCATAAGTATCTCCCTATTACTTGCTGAGTATGTGTTTCCAGATGCCATGCAGAACAATGCATCTGTATCTGTAGCATTTGGAATATCAAGAAACTTAATTCAACAACAGACTCTTGGAAAAAGAGGGACACAACTATTCCTTTCACATAACCAATTTTAATCATTGCTGAACCTGAAGAGAAATTGCAGCATCCCAGGAGCAACTTAGAATTAGCTAAATTAGCATATCTGAGCAGGACACACAGATGGCATCACATCAAATCAGTTAGGCATTGTGTGCATCACACTCATTATAACATCACCAAATCCCCCAAACTAATCTGTAAAAAATGACTACCTCRCAGTTTCCATTTCTTACCTCTATAGCTCTATAATTTATGATTATAGGAGATACTTGGATAAAAAAGAAAGCCATTTTCTGCAGCTTATTAAAATCAGCATAGAAAATTTCTCTGGGATATCTCCATGGGAGTACATATCTTACCCCCCGAAAGTACAGGATAATCCTTTGTATGCATTTTTCTGTAACAGTAGCAGAATGATTTGGGACCAAGTCTTTATCCTTACAGTCTGAGCTTATATACGTTCTTTTTATACTTGCTCCTGACAGTATAAAAGATCGACAGTGGGAAACACTATTCAGTTGAACTCCGTTGCAGGTAGCCATGAATTCTGTCCTTGCCTGTAGTCTAAACCTGGATCAGCCCAAACTCATGATTTCAATGTTAAGCCCTTCAGAAGTCTGGAGTCTGCTGAGGACTGCTGCACTTGCTGTGGTCTGAGCAAGCATGTCGAGCATCTGGAGGGCAGGCAGAGACTACTTAATCCTTGGTAACATCCAATCCAATCAGCCTATTCAATCATTTTTTTGGGCAAATATCTCACTAACACAGGAAAGGCTCCAGTCACTTATGGCTGTGAAAATCCTTTTCAAAGCATCTAGACATATGAACTTGCAAACTCATTTCTTTGCTGACAACTGGGTGTCACAACTTATGTCACAGGCTATAGGGAAAGAAAGAAGTTCAGATGGAAAGCCTGTTTCATAGGGTAAGCTGAAAGTAGATTTCACCCAGTGCCTGGAACTGTATGTTTAACCAAAGAAGTTAAGCAGTTTTTGCCCTGTATACAACATTATGACCCTTTGAAAGGCTGCTTGAAACAAACAAAACAGTTGTGGAAGAATTGCTTGTAAAACTAGCACCTAACAGAAGTTTTGGCATTGCAGAAGCTTGCTTGGGGTGAGACACTGTTGCCACTTCCAGGATGGCTGCTACACACGGACTCAGCTCTTCCACAGTTGACTGGGCAACACAATCTGCCCTCCTCGCAGCTGCAAAGGGGAGTAGCAGAGGATGGAGCGGAGTGAAGACCCCGCGGTCAAACTCTGTCGCACTCCCTGTGCCAGGCCACTGATAAAATGCACAGTAGCTGTCCAATGGGAGATATATGATAAAAAGTCCGGTACTGAGCCAGAAAAGTGGCAAATCACTCCTTTCAGATGAACCTTGCTTGAACTTTGCTCAATATACACTCATTATAATGCCAAAACACACCTCCATTCCAAAACTTACCCACCTCCAAGGTACAACCACCCCTCACTGAGCATGCGCTCTAGATTTGCGATTGACTGTACCTTTAAATGAAAACGAGAAACTTTTTCACCAATYGATAAYAATATTTATTATGACTCTAGTCRCTCAAGCTCCACCTGAACATAMAGAAAAGTATAAAAGGTGAACTAAGGATGAAGAACTTGGGGGGAAACATCCATCGTAACTTCTGGATCAGCCTACAGACTGATCCCCCTTCCCTACCCTCAGGCTGAGATGCCGCCTGAGAGGACTAAGAACTTGGAGGGAAGATTCCATCGTAACTCTTGGGTCAGTCRATGCGCTGATTCCCCTTCCCTCCCCTCAGACTAGAACATCGCCTGAGAAGACTAACAACTGAGAGGGACTCATCACTCTTGGGTCAGTCTACGGGCTGATCCCCTTCCCTCCCCTCGGGTTGCAACGTGACCCGAGGAGACTCAAGACTGAGAGCCCTCTCCCATCTTCTGGGGTGAGTGATGAYTGCACATTTGCACATCAGGGCTAGCTAAAAAAACTCACGCTGTAGTAGAGAATTTCCTGTACTTACATCTGAAACCTGCTTTGTAAATGTTGCATTTGAATAAATCACACTGTTTGTGAACTCGACTACTTGTTCGGGGGGAGGCGATCGGACCTACAGTTGACGGACTGTTCGTGAATCCGATACTGCCAGAAYTGAGCTTATAGTTGCTTATGCTATTTGGGAACTCAGTTTGTTCCTAGGAAGGCGATTGGACCTACGGTCCACAGACCGTTYGTGAATCCAATACTGCCAGAATTAAGCTTATAGTGGATGACACTATTTGGAAACTCAATTTGCTCTTAGGAAAGCRATCAGAGCTACGGTCCATAGACTGTTTGTGAATCCGACACTAATTTGACATCTCCTTCCCCCMCCACCACCACTATGGCTTTCAAACTGCAGCATTTCCCGCAACAACAGTGAAAGACAAACACCTGAAAAAGCCTTAAATAAAATTAGTTTACATATTGCAAACAATTTAATCACAACACCACTACCTTCTAATATATATATATATATATATGAGTGCATATATATATATATATATATATATATATATATATATATATATAGGAAAGATGTAGGCAAACTAGTCTTCTGGATTTCTTGACGAGTATAGCTAGACAGTGGCAAGTATCTGAATAAGCTAAGCCAATGTTCAGTGAGATGTTGCCATATTTATCCAACATTAATATTCCTACAACTTTGCAGAGTGATTGGCACCTTTATTACTATTTCAACACAATTCTATATTCTTTTATTTTGATGTCCTTTTTGCAAATGTGAAATGAGAATCAGAGTTTCAAAAGCGGAGGTTTAAGTCATATTAAGATTTTAAAAAATAYACAAATAAATCATTAACATTAATTACAGAAGTAGTATGATACCAGTTGCATGATACAAAACTCTCTAGAAAATTCCTGTTTGAAAGTGGATTCAAGAATAAAAGCCAAATTATACTCAAAAATATATTGGCTTAAGTATCAAAGATTTATTTGAATGAAATTCCTGGCAAATGATCCAAGCAACCAGTAASAAGAGACCTTATACTGAGATGTAACTACAGTAATGCAACATTGTGGCCTCTGAAAATTCAGGGATGAACAAAACAATACAGCGATGTTTGGCATCAGTAAACTCAGCAAGMCAGGCCAGAAACTAAATCTGCTTTAAAGTAAGAAATAATCTTAGAAATAAAACAGCAAAGATAGCCTATAACATACATCATAAAATGCAGTCAATAAACACACTTATCCAGAGAACACAAGCCCATYCAACCAAAAGATAAAGTCATGTCAGCAAAATTACAAATAAATGGTAACTCTTGAAGAGTAAAAGACAAGTATGCAGAAAATCAGGTCAAAAATACAATAATAATAATAAATAAAATCAACAAATAGGATCTGAAAATTCTGGAGGAAAAAGGAGATTATACAGACTGATACCATAAAGATACATCACTGATGGGCCAAATAAAATGGTCACAGGAAAAACTCACAAAGTTCAACAAAAGGAAATGCAAAGTCCTGCACCTGGAACAACCACATGCACCAGGACATGTTGGGTGTCAAGTGGCTGAAAAGCAGCCCCACAGACCTTGGGGAACTGGTGGAACAAGCTGAGCCTTTGCCAGCAGTGTGCCCCAGGAGCAAGAAATGCCGATAACAGCCTGGGCTGCATTAGGAGCAGAACGACCAGTGGTCTGAGGGAGGGGATCCTTCCCCTCTACTCAGTCCTGATGAGACATCCCTGGAGTGCTGGGTCAGATTCTGGACTCCTCAATACAGTAAGTACAGTTCTTTCTTGGAGCAAGTCCAGCAAATGGACACAGAGATGGCAAAGGGACTACAGTATCTGTCATAGGAGGAGAGGCTGAGAGAGCTACGATAGTGTAGGCTCAAATAGAGAAGGGGGACCTCATAAATATGTGTTAAATAGCTGAGAAAGAATGAAAAGCACAGGAACAGACCCTTCATACACCTGGTACTCACTGACAGAACAATAAGTAACACGCTTTGCACATCTCCAACATTTTAGAGAGTACTTTCTCCTGAACATTTTGATTAAGAGCACCAAATTATGGGATTAGTAAACAGGTAAAATTTGAAATTGTTAAGTTGATTTTAACTACGCATCCTCAGTAACTTACTGAATCAAACATTAACAGCAGATCCCAACTCTATTATGACATTTTTAGACCAACTACTTCAAGTTTAAGCCATCTAAACACTTTCACAGACCATCTCTGTGAAAGGCGAGGGGTCTCTGTGTGGGAGATGGGTTAGGGAAGTTACGCTTTCAACCAACAGTGCAAAGAGCTGAAGATGACACTCATTTCTGAATTGACTTCTCTTCAGTTTGTATGGTGCTTTTATTATTTTTAAGTGAATCTTATAAATATTGTTTTTTTTAAGATGTGCCCACACTTATACATAGCATGAACAGTGCATCTTCAGGTGGTAAGCATATGAAGCTGATCTTGACTTTTACCAATTTCTGACACACTGTAAAAAAAGTCATGAATAAAATAAAGGAGTTCAAGCTGTTGGAAATGTTATAATTTAAAGTATGATGCATGCAAAAAAAATTTTTGTAGTGCAGAAGACATTGCCCTTTTGCCATCTATTGGAGACATTAGCTCTTTTTGTCATCGCATTCCATCTCTTTCTGACAATAGGTTGCTATAAAGAGTTGCATTTATTGCTTTGAATGATATTTAGTAAGCTAGACAGTGAAGGCCAAGCATCAGAGGTTAAAATGGGCTCCCTACRCAAGTACGGAGCCCAGTGTCTATGTAAACACTCCAGATATCCAAAAGATAGAAGAAATGATGGTGTGTGTTCAGGAATTTGAAGTCTCCAACCTGCTTTTTGGTATGATACAATTTCATTTCAAAATTAATGCAGGAAATTATGAAAAAAATGCATTTAAAAGAAAGTGTTAGATTGAGTAGAATGATAAGAATGGAATGAGTTGCTAAGATATGTACTTTTTAAAAACAGAATAAATAAAAATTATATTGGACAACACTTCAATTACACTCTTTTGATGTTGATAATAAAGTAGTTATAAGACTATTCTTCAAGTAAAAGCTGCCACTGAAGTCTGAACATCTGCAATGAAAAAACACTTTAGAGTTTACTAAACTGATTACAGTTTTGAAAGGCAGGTGTTTTCTGGCAGTAAAAGAGAAGCCTGCAATTCCTCCACACTCTTTACAGTCCAAGCCACAGACAAGTTGGGTAACTTAATCTAAAAATTCTTATTAAATGGAGATAAAAATATATGGCAGTTACTAGACAGATCAAGAGATTTAAAGCCTGAGATTTTAAGCATTAAAATAAATGAGTTAGAAACTATTTTCCAGAAGCTACTGTAAAACACGTTTGCATTGATCCATAGAACTAACCATTACCAAAACTCATTTTTCACAAGTTTTCATGCCATGTCAGAGGGTTTCTTTTTCCAAATCTTTTTGGTCTCAGTGCCTACACAGCAATCTTCTTAGCACTTTCTGAGATTATGACAGTTATGACTACAGAATTACAGGAAAMCAGTTCTAAAAATTACATTCTGAGTTATCTGTCCAAGGAAATTCCACTTGCATTTTTCTAAGAACCTAGCAGGGAGCRAGACACAAAAGAATCTATCTGGTGTTATAAACTATTCCTACACAAAGAATTGAAATATTCTTTATTGTAGTTTAAATAAAGATTTTTTGTACTATAAAAAAGGGAATGCAAAGAGCAAATTTATATCCTATCTTCTGCAGAAATCTTTTACATATAAAAGTGTATATCCTTTTTTTTTTTTTTTTTTTCTCCTTAGGCATCTCTTCTCTAGACAGCCTCAGTTACTTCAATCTTTCTTCTTGGATTGTTATTTACAGACTTTCAGTCATTCTTATTGGTCTCTTTGGGACTCTAACTGGCCCACATCTTTCCTGAGGTACACTTAGTTTAAATTGGTCCCAGTGTTACAGCCAAGCTGCAAACCATTACCAAGTCAGACAGCAGTAAGACTATTTCTTATGTCACACAAACTATGCTTATTCACACAGCCTATTGAAGAATCTACTTTTTTTCAAGATCTATTGCTAAGTGTTAGTAACGAAATACAGTTTATGAAATACTTTAACACCTACATTCCTTTTTGAAAGCACATATCTAAGCCAACATTGTTTCATCCTATTATTTATACATTACATTACTCTGACATATACTCAGGGCTTTACACCTCTTCCTACAAAGAGCCTATTCCAGTGATCAAAATGTTTATTAGCATGCTTGCTACCCTTCCCCACCTGTGTCAACAACTTATGCAGAGCACTTGTTATGCAACCAGAAACTTGTCATCCATGAAAATACTAACCAATATTTAAACAACAAAAAGGGCTCTCTATAGGAGAATCACAGCTAGATATGTACTTCCAGTCCCCATTTTGACAGGAAATCAATCATTTCTTCTCTCATTATGCAGTTTTCCAGTTAGCTGTGAATTTACTATCCAACACTTATTTTCTTTATTTTTCCAACTATATTTCCCCTGATTTAAAATTAAAAAAAAAAAAAGCCAGAGTTATGAAAATCAAGCAGCTCAATCAAAATATTCAGTATCTTCTATCTTTAACCCATAAAGTTTTCCCAATCTCATGGAAAGACTGATTTGCCACTGCCCTGTTTCCTCCTCAAATTTTGTCACACACAAACACCATTTTACCTCCATCCCATTCAGTTGTATGTACTTAGGCAACATCATTGCCTGGAGTCTTTTTTTGTGTGTATGTGTTTGGGCTGCTCCCTCCCACTGCATCTAATCCCTTTTTTTAAATAAACATAACAGTGCCTCGCTCTAGGATTAATGTATGCTACAAACTCCWATACCAGTGCTATAATTATCATACATATTAACTACGGGAGCTTTAGCCAATGCATTGCTAATTGAAAGACTAGAAAAAGCCATAGAGCATCAGGACATAAACAGAAAATATTCTCTTATCAAAGTACACCATTTTTTTCCACCATAATCAAAAGTTAGGTAGCTATGCGTGCTCTGCCATAGTATTTTCTACAAAGGAAAAAAAAATTAAAAATGAGGTCACAGTTTTCTTACCAGTTCTAAGCAACAGGACCTTGGAGAATTGCCAAACCAATCACTTTATACTGCAATTACTCTCTTCTCCTCTACCCTCAAAATCAGTCTGTATGTGAATCTTGACACTAACATGTCATAACACTTCTAAAATTTGAAGTTTCCTTGTTGTTCTGCATTTAGCTTATTTTTAGAATGTGAAGAAAAAATGAAAATATTCTGTTCTCAAAGCACACCATGTTTTTCCAATGAGTAACTGGAACCACTCAGTTCCAGTTTTTCCAAACACTTTTGCCTCTTTTGGATCTTCTACGAGCAGACCAGACAGTAGAAAAAGACTTTCAACTCCTTTAACGAAAAAGATTCATAATTTTTCTAGAGTCTCTACAGAGACAACTTCCTGGTAAACTGTTGTGATTCATTGCACTGAAAGTCAGCCATTGACTAAGCCACGCCAAGGTCAATATTTACTATGAGGTCCAATAAATCTTGATATTGAGTGAAGCAGTGAAATCAATGCAATTATAATTGGACAAAACTTTCAGGTAACTAGAAATCCTAGTGAAGATTTTGCAAGGTTGAGGAATTGTTCCAAGAGAAAGGCTATCTGCAGACATGCCTCCAGTAACTATTAATTCAGGTCACAGATTATTATGGGTAATAACCCCTTCACCATTATCTTCAACAGCCTGTTCATAGCACCTTGTGGTATGGTTGAACAACATACACAGGGAGAGGTACAGATGAAGTCACAAGAACCACAAAACAGGGTGTTGAAATTTGGAGGTAAATCTGCAAAAATGACCTCCGTGATATTTGAATGAATGTAAGCCTTGCGATGCTAAACTTAACTTTAATTCTAATTTTACCTATTTCCAAAAAAAAATACGTTGACACAGTGACATATTTTGGATATGATATTTTATGAGCCTAAGTACATTTTAAAATATTTTTCCTCTCTGTTATGTCCATATAAACACACAAACACAAATTTACTTCAAAAATTCTCATACTACATTTTCATTACATTATAAAACTGCTTCCTAGTGAGTACTACTGCTCTATCTGTAGATCTCCTAAGATTTAGCATAGATCCTATTTATTCTATACATATTTCGTTCTGCTAATGCATTATGGGACAGTTGATCAATTGCCCAGTTCCTGCAGAAGCAAACTGCGAATCAGTGATGGACACAGTTGAGCACCACCTTAGAAGCAATGGTGCTCAATTAACATCATTAAGCAGAATTTATAGCGAGCTGCTTCTTAAATATGTCTGTGTTATCGGCAGTTTTCTTTTTTTATATATAATTAAGATGTCATCAAAAAAAAAAAAGGAAAATATCTCTTCATTCTCTTTTCATATTTTACAGCTAACTACAGATCTAGTAATCTTGTTTGTTTTTGCTTTAGTTGAAGTGGGCACACACACAAAATCCATTCTCCCCAGGCCCTTTTTTACCCATGTAAGTTTTCACTTGGTTTGTTTTTTTTAATAAATAAAGAAAAACTTACTCACAATACAAAAGATAATGAAATCAAGTGACTAAAAGGCCATATTTGCCAAAATGAATTACAGTCCCACCAGTTTCTGAAGAGTTACCTTATCTATTGTATTCAAAGTATCACCCCTAATGCAATTCAGTTTCTGTTATACAATATTAATTTTCTTTTAGAAATAACCTTAACTAAAGCTTAATTACCTGAGGTCTTTACTCTCTTGCAGCTGATATAGCATATATTCAATAGTAAACATTTGGCAGTGTACATTTTTCAAACAAGTGCAACAGTTTTTGGTCCATATGACATTTTTAATACAGTTTGCTTTCAACCCATAAAGCCATAGGAGTTATATCACAATCCTATTTCAACAGTTATACCAGTGTCTCATCTTTATTCCTAGAAAATCCTATTAACTCTTGTCTGTCATAAGCCACTTCAAAGAGTTAAGAATATACAAAATAATTAGMAAAAGAAAACTTTAACAAATTACTATCCTTCCCCTCTAAAATAGAGGTGAAGGGAATCAAGACTTTAGATTCAAAACTACTTTCCTCTTTTGATTATGAAAGTTCCTTTTTATTCTTTCATGGTTAGATTCTGAGTGATCCTTTTTTCATATTAATATCTATTATTCTGCACATCTCTCTCAGCTGCCTGAAGCTTACACCACATGCTTCATTCACAGGAGGAAAAAGGCAAAGAGCAGCTCACAAACAAAAGTGATTAATAATGACAGCTAGATTAATGCATGATTGTAGCAATCAGCCTCCCACAAGCCTGAGCCTGCATCAGCCTGCTCTGAGTTATGCCAGTAACACGAACCTATTACTACCCTAAAAAAGGGCAAGCAGAATCAGTGTGAACAGCATTCTAATTAAGACAAAACCTTTAAATCAGATATTTGCATCTGGTTTTGCATTCAGAATTAGATGCATATTTCCCCCATGAGGCTTAGCTTAGCTTCTTTTTTTAAGACATAATTTTTTAAAAAGAAGTTGTATACAACACAGTTTTTCTTCTGTATATCCAGGAATGCCGCTAAAGGAAATCCTACGTAGCAAAGTCCCCAAGGCACTAGAAGATTCTTCTGATATTTTTCCATGTTTTTAGTTAATTGGATCAAAACTTCCAATTTAGTTTCACCTATGGAGATGCTATAACAAACAGGTCTCACATACAAGTTTTCAAATTTGATATTAGATATTTATTTTTTAGAATGACCTTTATTTTATATGTGATTGTAGACTTTTAAGATTTTATATTGACTGATGATCTTACTTCTTAGAGGAGTCAAGGCACTCAAATTCAACCTAGAGCCGAATCATACATTTCAATGCTGAGGATGGAAGGAAATATTATTTCTCACTCCCGAAAGTCCATGGGGACAGGCAGAGAGAGGGCATGTTTAAACAACTGTTGGCAATTATATATTTGCTAGACATAGTTTAATTTCACACACTACATACATAGTCTGATTTCATATACTACAGAATAGAATCAAATTCTAAGGGGGAAATATAAAATAAATTAAAAAATGAATAAAGAATCACACTGAATCCCGGCTCCTCAGATTACCAGTTTCATGTTGCAGACCTCCTTCCAGTTTCCATAGTCAAGGAAAAAAAATGATTATATAATCTCTAACTGTGCTTGGATTTCCTTTAGTGACTGGCAAGAATATAAAGACCTTATTATTATTATTACTACTGCAATTACAACAACAGGTTAGTAATTAATGCTGTATACATTCTTAGACCTCATACAACCTCCCATTCATCCATTAATTATATAATAATATGTAGTATTATAATGTACATTAAGAATGCTAATAATTGCACAAAGGAGACTCTTTACATAATTTAAAAAATCCTTCTGAAAGTAGAATAAAACAGTCTAATAAATGAAATGTATTTATTTCACTAGAAAATTCAAGATATGTATAGTGACATTCTAGTCTTTAGGAAACCAATGGCAACTTTGAAGAGAAGTGATCGATGAAAATTAAAGTGGTTTTTATTTAGCTAAATTTAGTAAAATTTATATAGCTAAAGTTAGTTCCTAACTTTCTTTCAAATACTAAGTAGAATGATTTTCCTTAAATCTCTTAYGGGAATAATTCTTAGCATTGAAAGAAAAGCATATAAAGCAGTGTTTTGAGACATATTTAATAAAGGAAGAAACTTACAGAAGATACTCCATGAAGAAGTCATGAAGACTGTCAGTTTCTAAATATTAATGACCAGGGGTAGCAACAAAACACAAAAAGTGTAATCTGTTGTTATCTGTTGCAACTGCAGTAGTAATGTTGTTTTGTACATCTTCTGTATCACTTAAAATCTGTATTTCAACAATTCTAAAGGACTCTATATTGATAAGATAAAACAATTTCTAAACAAATTTGATAAGCAAAATTGCAGTTATTTTCCTTGTTCTACAATAAAAATACCTAAAATTAACCTATTGTGCAAATTTTAACAAACATGTGCTGCATTTTAACAAGCAGATTACTTTTAACAGTACAGATTACTTTTGTTTTAGTATTTCTGCTGATTTACTTCAGCCAGTTAAGGGGAAAATGTTGCACCTTTCTTTAGCTATAGAAACAGTAGAAACGGTAGAAATCAGAAACAGTAATGCTCTATTGTGGTATTTTACTGGAGATAGATCTTCTGCCATACTACTAAATTAGTATTGAAAGTGAGAGGAAACTGCAAGGGTAATAGTTTCAACACCAACTATATTATAGTTAGACAAATTCAATGAAAGCAAGTAGCAAAGGTCATTAACCTTCTCGAGCAATGCAAAGTTATTTCACCTCAATAGAAAAAAAGTCTAATTCCGCCTGTACTGTATCTTGAAGGAAAAAGATAGATACAATTTAGATAGCAGTTAGACTTCCAGAAAAGTAAAACAAAGGAGGGGCCTTTAAAATTTACAAGTAATTAAATATTAGTTTGAAAAGGACTGCAAAGCCCTTAAAATTTTATCACTACATGTCTTCTAACTTGCAAGAATCCCTCTGAGAACTGGTTTAATCTGTATAAGTACRTTATGTGCTCTCGGAAGTCTTTCATATTTCACACTCCAAATGCTTCAAAATCCTGGTTTCAAATTGTTTTTTTAATTCATGTTACAATCATTAAATCTAATGAAGAAATGTATATGGGGCAAAGCGTTGGAGGGCAATTAGGACACCAACTATTATACCATAAATTGAATCAAAGCATTAAGTTAACTGTTGTAGGTCTGGGGCCTACAACACAATGGGACAAAAAATGCACTTTTTATGTTCACTTTACACCATCATAAAAGACCTCTGCCATTAAGAGAACAGGAAAGAATATGTGATAATGGCATATGGTCTACACATGATCCCCATCCAACTTGCTGCTGTAAAGCAGAGGGGAGACTGCTTCTTGCAACAGCATTGACTTGTTTATATCCTTGGTTGGCCACACACAAATGCAGCAGGCATATTCTAGGTGAAATAGCCACGCGCTTGACTACCTTCCAAACAGTTTGGCTGGAATTTTTCTGAAATACTTTGGACCCGTCAGGACAGCTGCACACATGCACTGATCTGCACAAAACTTCACCCACTGTGGGCATTTCTGKAGGTCATGCCTGAAGGATACAGTACAGAACACAATACAGGAAAAACTGATTAATTTTAGGACAGCCTTAACAGACACTGTGCACACAGTTATGACTAATCACCCCCAGATAACAGATACTTGGCAGTCAGAAAATTATCTCAAAAGTGTCCTCTGTTCTACTATCATCACCTTCATCTTTCTGGAGACCCAGAAAGTCAATTGATTGCTATGCTACAGCAATTTTATGGGCAACATTTTAGCAGAGCGTAAATGTTCCTTGCCATAAAAGAAATAAACATTGAGCATACTGCTTTGTTTCAGCATCCTCTAACATGCCATTTTCATGCAATTTTCTTCTGCTCACATCAACAGAAAAAGGGACGTGCTCTTCATTCCACCTTGCCTCAGGCCCTCTCTGAATTCTGTCCCTGGAAAAATCATATTTTTTCCAATCAAGATGGTTTCTTCCTAAGTTAGCTCTGCTGGTGTCCATTTAAGCATCACCTATCAGCTATATTCTATGCTACTATAGCATATAGACTTGTATATGGGTCTCAAGACAATTTAATTAAAAACTTAATTATCTGCAATTTGGAGAAACTTAGAGATACTCCACAGTTCCCACAGCTCCTCAGCAGACAACAGCCAAAAACTGCAATTTAAATCTTTTCTCTAGATCTCAGATGGAAAACAACAACTACATACAAACAAACAAAACACAGAATCACAGAATCACAGAATATTCAAGGTTGGAAGGGACCTCTASAGATCATCTAGTCCAACCTTCCTGCTCAAGCAGGCACACCTASAGCATGTGGCACAGGGTGGCATCCAGGCGGGTTTTGAAGACCTCCAGAGAAGGAKACTCCACAACCTCCCTGGGCAGCCTGTTCCACTGATCTGTCACCCTGACAGTAAAGAAGTTGCTCCTCACCTGGAGACAGAACTTCCTGTGCTCCAGCTTATGGCCATTACCCCTCGTCCTATCGCTGGCCACCAGTGAAAACACCCTCACCAACCTGCCCTGGAGCTGCACTTCCCAACTCATCTCCTGGTATAATTACTGAGCTGGAGCATGTGAAGCAAAAGACCCTGACTACTCTATGTTTTGGAGGCAGAATCTGACTTACCAATTATATGTTCAGAAAACCCTAAACAAGCTCATTCAACATACCTGTTTTCCACACTTTTCTTCCCCCACAATCAGCTGAAACTATTCACTGGATGATACTTAAATTGGACAGTTAAGTTTGCTACTTAAATTTAATGCACAGCTGCTGCTTTGAGGAAATTAACTACACACTTATAAATAGTAAAATAAATTCAAAACCTTCAAACTTTACACACACAAAAAAAAAAAAGAATAAAACCAGAGATGTTCACTCTCTCTAGATATTTAAATCCTGTTTGGATAACATTTTGTGTAACAGTGCAGAGTTTAATATTCATAACTAACTTTCATATGCACTAGAAATTTATTCTAAATTTAGAATTCTTGTCTTCACAGAAAATGTGTTGCTAATTAAAAACTTGCTAGACTCTCCAAATAGTTCAGATAACATGATACATTTTTGTTGCTGTAATTTTGCTGTCAAAACTCTTTGGTCTTAAGTCTTTGAAAATCATGAACTGAAATTTTAAAAATCTTTTCAAGCTTCAGTTGAACTGCTGGTTTTCACAGAGAATAACATCAGCCTTTAGTAAAAGTATTGTAAATGTCATAGGGTTCATCAAAGTCCCTGAATAGTTAGTTTCAAGCTACTTATTAATGAGAAGTATCTTGACACTGATTTTTACAATGACAGTAGATATTTATTTTGAAATAATAATTAAATTGAATATAAGGTTTAAGTTATATTGTATCACACTGTGTTCTTTTAATACTTCTAATAAATAAATTTTGCTGTCAAATCTCTCAATTTACATGTGAGCAGCATTTTAGTAAACACTTTAAAGATGTAATATTTTTGCCACAATTTTGGGTTGAAATCATAATTAAACCTAATCAACTACAACAAAGGATTTGTAATTAAAAACATGCATTTTCAATACTGTGATTACTTACTGTATGTACTTGGTTGAATTAATACAGCATTTGTTTAGCATGCATTTTCACCTACTATTGAAAGTACAAGGACTTTTGCGATTATTACTTAGTGGTTTTATACTCCTTGGAAACACATTAGATTTTATATGGTAACTTTTTGAATTATTGTATTACATGTTTAGAAATACTTATGAAGCAACATCTGGGATTAATACTCTCAATGGTGTATGTCTTTTCCTTTCAGTGTTGCAAGACAATACAAACACAAGCTGTAGAACTGTAAAACTTTTCCATATGAGTAGTACATCACACTCCATTAGGAACATAGGTAGGAAAAGTAACATACAGAAGAAATGGAAAATGGAGAATAGAGCATCTTTCACACAGCTTCCACARACCCAAAGCAATTCTAAGTCAACAGTTTGCAGCCCATATTCCAATTAACGTCCAGTTGTGGGTTTAGCCACTTATGGCTTTGCAAACCTCTTTGCAAGAGTTCCATTTTGTTGGTTTAGCATACAAATTACAAGAATTTATGATATRTTTTAATCAATTTACTCAGGCATAAAACTGTGGATTAAAATACAAGCAGCTGAGCTTTCAAAAATAGAAGCATTTTTAGTACAAGACGTGACTTCCTTGGATTATGTGAGTTTGGAGGGAAAGAAAGTTTCCTCTCCCTTCTTCCAATCCAAGCAGTTAAAGGATCCTCCCTCACACCCAACATTCTGATTTGTTTTATTTTTCCTTTTCCCTATAATTAAGGCAGGCAAGATAAGACTATAAGATGACATATTGTGCTCTCTGCTTCAAAGAGGTTGCCAAGATTTTGTGGATCCTTACAAGAAGGGCAATCAGGAAGAACCATTTGAAAGTTTGACATGGGCAATCCATGTCCCATGAATAAAACTCCCAAGTTTTATCATGAAACAATTAAGAAAATAAAATAATTTTTCATGTAAAATGGAAGTGTTCAACAAATGTGATTTTATTATATTATCATATTATATCAACATATAATCATCTCATATTATATCAACATGATTTCATTAGCTTAAAAAATGTCATAATGAAAAAGACATAATATTTGCAATCTAAACAAGAAAGTATTTTTTATTAGTTAACTTTGCCTGAAGAGCACAGTTCCCATAATACCTGGATACCATTTGTTTGTTTTACAAGAACTTGCATAGCCTAAACATTCATAGTTAATTCCTGGCCATTGTAAGGGTCTACTGTATCACTTCTCTGAACAGTAAGACAAATCACACTCCGGTAAAAAAGATAACATTCAGTGTAGTCTTTTGCACAGGATCAGTACTTATAAATTAATAGGTATAAACCATGAAAATTTCACTCCTGTGTCTTGTTAAGGGAAGTTAAAATCCACTGTTCATCATTGAGAATATAAGCTCATTTGTATGCTAGTGAATTATGTATGCAGTCTTTGATTGTAGTAACTSAACCTCAATACAGTCAACAAGATGCATTGAGAAAAGAGTGGACAGTGTTTAAACAATCCATCATGATTCTGCAAGACTTGCTAAAATAAAATGGCAAAGAGCTAAGGATTCCAAACATCTAATAACATACAGATTACAGAAGCCCTACAAGAGAAACAGAAGTGTGCTCACATGCTTCTCAAGGTTTTGTTTCATTTTTAACTAGAAAAGCAGATGATTCTGGAATACAGTACTATAATCTTGCTGCCAGATTTCAAATGATCATAGGAACCAAAAAAAAAAAAAAATACAAATTATCATGAAGACATTATGCATATCCTATGGTTACATTATCTTTCCAATTAGACATAAACAAAAGCAGAGTCTTCAAAAAAGAAAAAAAAATATGTAAATAACCTTATGTTGCATCTCTTTCCCATGAATGTAAAATAAAGTTCAACATCTTGTTATTCTGTTCCACCTTCAGGAAAAAGAAAAAAAAACCAAACACCCAAAGAATGAACAAATATCCTCTACTATAATTCTGTTCTCCTGAATAATCATATTATGGTGCATGAATGCCCAAAACATGTCTCAGAGCCACTTCGCCATGGACATAGATCAATATCCCAAGGACAGTCTAGGCCTCAAATATAATTAAATAAATAAATAAATAAGCAATAATACAAAACTTTTTAACYAGGTAGAATTGCATCTAGCAGCTCATCTGCTATTGTACTGCAGGAAGTGTTTATAGCTCCTGTTTTCAGAAATAGCAGGCTTTGTGCTTCTTGGGAAGTCATAACCCCTATGATATATATGGCTGCAATGGATCACATATTCTAACAAATTAAGCAGGCATGTTTAGGATGCCAAAATCAAATGAAGTACTACTAAAGATAGTTGACTGTGTAAGTTATAGGACRCCTTTTAGTCTGCACACATCTGTATAGAACAGAGCAAGATTTCWTCCTTGAGTTTCTCCTTGAGTTCTCTTGCTTTGGGTGGAATTATAATGCATAACACCATGGTGAGTGAGAACATTTTAAACACAGGAAGATCAAGAAACCAGAGGAGGACAGCAACTACATCCAGCTGTTGTACATCCAGCTGTGTACATCCAGCTGTGTACAGCATCACAGCATCCTGTAGAATGACATTGCTCATCACATGATGAGATCAGTGCCCCCAACGTGCTAGCCTGAGGAATACTTTCCCCTTACTGAAATACAAAGCAAAGATCCTCAAGGTAGCTACAGACACAGTTGTAACCCCTTTGCCTTACAGCAAAACGGCACATAAACCTGTGTTCAYTTCCATAACTCACAGAGGCCTAACAAGGGTCCAACTATTTTGTTGCTTTAAGAACCTGTAGGGGTAGAACTGAGAACATTAGTGAACTACTAATATTTGAAGTTGTAAAACTGAAAACAAATATTTGCAGCTATCTATTTTTGTGTAGTCTCCAGCATTGGATCTATCTGCAACAAAGCTTTTAAACATTTTCTTGACTGGAAAAGAGCACGCTGYCATGCAAACAACATGATACTAACTATTGATTATAAATTTAGAGATAATTTAGAGAATAAAATACAACTGTATGAAAGAAAAAAAGTATTTCACACAGATGACAGTAAAGAAAGATTTTAAGGGAAGCAAGTCTAATTAGTTTGGAAGACAATTTGCAAAATATTAAGCCTGYAACATTTTTCTGTCTTTGGTTCAAGATAAAGAAGTCTCCTTTCTGCAAATCAGACTTCTTTCTTCCTCAAAAATATCACACATTAGGCAGAAGAAATGAGAAATAAATAAATTGCTATAAGTAAGGAAAAGAATGTCTCATTAAGGAAAGGTTATTTTCCAATGAGTCCTTGCTGGATGGGAGGCCAGAAAATGATGAAGGAAAGTTTTWCCTTTTTACAGGAGAAACAAATAGTTTCTCCATCCTTAATAAATGACTGAATTGAAGTCTATGGCAGGAACTCATTATTGGTCCTTTACTTGTAGGCAAGCTCAATTATTATAGCCACTGTACTCTGGAGAAAGAAAAAAAAACAAACAACAACAACAAAAAAAAAACAATAAACCCCTAGTATATTCAACTGTAATGATTTTTGCAGGTGTTCTTCCCTAAAATAGAAGAACAAGAAAGTTTAAGTACAGCTATACCAAACGTGACAAAAAAAAAAAAAAAGCATGAATTTGAAGAAAATTAACAGTCCTATTTATGTTTTGGCAAGCTTGGTGCTTGAAGGTGAGTATAATCCACTATTCTTATAAGCTATCCTTGAGCATCAGCTACAGTTGTGGATTATGATACTGAAAGATGATCAGATCATAGAATAATGGTTGTTTGTATTTTTTTCTTAAGAATTATTTTCTTTTTAAAAATAGAAGAAAGAAAATACTTGGAAATAAAGTAAAAACAAAGCAAATCTCAAGAAAGATTCAAAAATGAAAAAGGAATGTCTGTTCCCTGTGTCATGTCATCAAGGGCAAATGACATTAGCAGCACCCATTTCCAGAGAAGGAAGGTACCAAATCTTCCCTTGCATATTCCTGTATTGGATTAGATGTGAGGTGYGACCTTTAGCAATATTCCATCTTGCATTAGAGCTAGTCAGGCTGACAGGAAGCTTTTGAGCTTGGAGCTGGGAACAAAGCACATATTTAGACTCATATCCTTTCCTTGAGGCTCAGTCTTGCTTAACAGAAAAATGACACCAACAAACATGGACAAAACCTCTGGAATCTGTCGGCATGCATTATCGCATTATATTATAAATTTATATGACTCTTAATACTCATGAACCCTCACTGAATTTTGTGGTGTTGCCATCTTTCAGCTCAACTTCCTCTTAGAAATTTCTGAAACAAACTGATCTCCCTCTTGAAAGAGAATTGCAAGGGAACATTAGCATTTCARAGGATTAGATTTCAAAGACTACTTTATCTCATCAGTAATGAATTATGTTATTGACAACTGAGAATGTAGAAAAAAGCAGATTAATATAGTACACAGAGCTGGGCTTTGATCAAGGTAGGTTTCCTGACCACTTGCCTCTAAGATAATTTACTGTTGATGAGAAATTTCAGGATTTTCATAAAGAAAGAGGGAGGAAAAAAGGAACAATGACAATGAATTGCCATAAATGTCTTTGAAATAGCAAATTAATGTTGCTGCACTGCTGTGTTGCAAATAAGGCTTCAGAGACTAAACAAGTACCTAACACTGACTGTTTAGATGATCAGAGACATAATACCTTCAGAGACATAATACCTACAGCATTTGGTGTCTTTGCTTTTCTTTCCTTCCAAAAGCTGCCCTGCGACCATGAAAGACAGCCTCAAAAGTTCTTATCAGGAAAAAAAAAAATAGTGTAAGATATATGAAAGAAATGAATACCTGCTGGCAATTCTGGCAATTTGAAGGTGGCCAGCTGGTGGCCAGCGATAGGACGAGGGGTAATGGCCACAAGCTGAAACACAAGAAGTTC
>NW_020455381.1:244126-271397 GCF_003342845.1 Nothoprocta perdicaria | reverse complement strand
AAAAAAAAAAAAAAAAAAAAAGCAATTCTGGGAGGAGGTAGGGAGAAAATGATCCACAGTGAAAACACAACTTTTCTTTTAATGCCTTTTACACTAATCATTTGTACAAACAAATACATTTTTTATGGGACAAAATGCTACAGATGAGCTAAATTGTGATCTATGATTTAAGGGAATAATGGGGAACAGGGAGAAAAGAAAATCTCCTCAGGCAAAACTACCTTCAATAAATCCTCGCTCATTTAAGTAAAGGAAGATTCACACCATGTTAGTGGCTTCAACTGTTCACTCAGTGGATTTAAATAAAGAGTTCAACATTTTTCCATAAATGGACAGTTCCGAAAAGGATCCCATTTGGTCAGTTCAGAAAAAGATCCTATTTTTAATGCAGTTCTGTTTTACTTTTGTAAAAATTTCAAAATTTTGTATGCAGGTTGAAGATTATTGACCAAAACTACTTTTCAAATTCYGTTGCTGTTTACCAGTGATATGGCTTTACAAATAGAGTAGTTCATTCAAAGTCCATAGTGAAAAAAATAAGTAAATAAATAGTGATGAGCAGTTGGTGTAAATGAGTACTGTCTTACTGATTTCCATAAGGCTTCCTGATATTGGTTGCAAGCTAATAAGAGATACCAGCAGTGGAAAAATAAGAGATACCAGCAGTGGATCTTTAAACAACTTTCTCTTTGAATGCAGCTGCTATTTGCACAGGAATAATGAAAAAAAGTGGGAAAATGTGTATTAATTAATCAGTTGAGAAGGAAAATGAGTGCAAAGAGAAGCACTGCAGATTAAAAAAGTTACATTATTAAAATTAAAAAGAAGCAGTCAACTGACTAAAGAAATTGATTTAAAACATAAGTTATGTATAAATTAGAAGATTTTTTGAGAGTCCTTCTTAATTTTACCTAGCAATCTCCAATAAATCTGTCTGCTAATGATTGTTGTTGGCAAAGGGTTCTTAAATAMTCCAACTTTGGTTAAGGCTTCTTGGCAAAAAGGGACAGCAGGACAGACAGTGGTCAAGCGAAGGGATGTGTAATGAGGATTGCACTGATTTCTGGTACCAAACCTGCAGCAAACCTGAATTGGAAGGTGAGCAAGTTTGACTTCCCACTACCCAGTGTTTCCAGGCCAACTAAGGCAGTTGGTGGAGGTCAAGATTGATGATACAAATGGCTTGATGGAGATTATTGTCACCTCAGGAAACCACATGGAGCCCCTTCTATGCTTTAATTCAGTAGGACAAAGAGGAACAGATTTGCAAGTTGGAATTAGCGTAGTAGTTCCAATTTGCAACTTGGAAGTAGCGTAATAGTATTAGCATGGTGCCCTACCTGAGGAAAAAACCTTACTCGTCAGGCTGATGATCCCAGGCACAGTGCCACACTAGCCTGACTAGGTGACTTCTGATACTGAACTAACGTGGCTCCTTGGAGCTTGCTCACTTATCTCCAGATGGTATGACCTTGTGCTGCATAGCTGGACTGAGGTGGTATGAATGATTACAGCAGAATAAAATTTWCCAAACATGTTTAGCTGATGTTTACATTTCAAGAAGAACTAGTTAGAGAACACATGTCAAAATTAATTAAAATAAAAAGAATTTAAAAAAAGTTATTTAAAAAAAACTAGTAGTGCTCACATGCAAACGCACACAAAAAAAAACTCCATCTCTTATGCAAGAAAAACTAAATAGAACATCYACCTCTCCCCATACCTTCCTTGTACTGACCCTCTTTTCTTCAACCTCTTGTCTCTTCTTCCCATCAGATCCAGGTTTTCTTTGATTACTATAATTGCAGGAGGGAGTACAATGCTTTTCAATCCTAGCATTGCAATCATTCACTGAAACATTTATTGATTGAAAAAGCCCGTGAGAATTCTGATTATCCTATTTTTTTTTTCCCCCTGGCAGTGAAAGGGGCAGGCTTTCTCATTTCATATTATGCAAAATTACAGTAATTGGTATCTGACCTTTTTGGAATAGTCTGTTAGGCTTTACACTGCAAGATTTTTTTCATTGAATCAATTATTTAAATTATGGTTATCTCAAAAGGAGCAACAGGGTGCAAACAAGAACAGAATATTTAAATTAAACTGAAAACTGATTCTCCACCACTACCCCATTAAGAAAAAAAAATGCTATTAGCTGAAATTCCAACCACTGGAGACTTCTACCACTTAGATTAAATTTAACTTTCAGATAATTAAACTAGCTCTGGCAAAGACAAACAACATCTCAACACAATTTAAAAARCATTTTAAATGAAAATACATAGAGGGAAAAAGAGAAAGTTAAATTAAACTACAAAAATATAGCTCAGAGACAAAGCTATTTTTAAGTGGTTTAAAATAAGCTATGTAGACTAAATACTTTTTTTTTTTTTTTTGTGAGGAAAACAAAAATAACGAAAAAGAAGTCTACACAGCAAATTGACCATAAATTCAAATGTATTCCAGAACCCAATTCTATATAGTATTACCAAAAGAACATTCTTGTTTCCTAATCCAGACAATCAAGACATCAGAAGAATACGTCACAACCCAGAGGGCAAATCCATCCCAAACCATCTTGGGCACTATTTTGCAGAAACAAGTTTACAGCAAACTGAGTTTAAATCTGAGATTAAATACTAGCAGCCAAATGCATCACTTCTTTTCTCAGAGGTAAGGGTATGTAATATTTAGGACAGGATATAAAATATATAAATTCTTAGTCTCCAAAAGCAAACTTGCATTAGGGAAATGATAGACCATCCCTGAAGCCCATTGACCTGCAAGTTAGGCAGGGTTTCACAGGATTTAGATAGGTGAAAACTCATTATGCTAGGATCTTGATGTCCTAAATTGAAATTTCTCTGGTCAGAACTGCCATCCTGGTTCCCTGGTCAGAACTGCCATCCACTGCCATCAGTTAGATATTTTTATCTAGGATCATTGCCTTCCTTTCTTTAATATTCATCACTTTGGAGCCAAATCAGTGTTACATTACAAGAGCCTTTACAGTAGTAATAACACTGTTATAATGGTGTTATTAAATCAATGCTACAAATCCAAGAAAACAGRCAACTAAAGACAGGTACAAGACTGAGTTTTAAATGTCAATCTACAACTTAACTACCTTAAATCTAGTAGGCATATTGTATTGGGTCTATTTAAGATTCCTGACATTCGATTCATATTCTAACCTCGGTCTACTCTGGAAAAGGTCAGTTCAGATTAGTCTTCCTTTAATGTGTGGAAAAAAACAGTGCTATGAACAAACAATCAAAAGAAGTTCCTTTAAATCTCCATTGGTTAGGGAAAATTTTGTGATGCTTTTCAATAGCTGTTACAAACTATTTTAGTTAGCTGGGAAGTAAAAAAWATTTCAAAAGGATAGACTTCCCTATGTTCCCTTTCAGGGAAATAGGCTATTTGTCATTTCTAAGYGTGGTGAAGCTTCCACTCAGACACATGTTTAGCTGATTATTCTGATCTTACTGAAATAAATTTCATACTGGTGTAATCTTACTGAGTTCAGTGGAATTATTCCTAATCCCAGTAGGGATCAAGGATAGGATAGGATAATCAAGGATAGGATAGACTCAGCTGCCTTCACCTGGGAAGCATTCATTTTCATCTTCTTAATTAAATCTATCTTTGTCTGTMGAATTCTTGACTATTGAATGACGAGGGTTCTGAAAATAGAAAGTTAAAGTCAGATTTCATTGTTCATACCCAACTGTATATATTGGAGTACAATCTGTATCTCTTGCATAAGAGTGGGTCTTGCATTGCACTAACTCTTTTATGGTTCCTAGCTGGAAGGTTCATTACAGAGGTTTCAGACACAGAGAAGTACACTTTGCACTAATTGAGATAATTCCTAAAGGCAGTGCAAAATTGGGGGAGGAATATCTTTACATATATATATATATATATGTATATGTACACATATACTACATATACATATTGTATATATACACATATGCATATCTATATATGTTTACAGACACACATATATATTTTTCCTCTGTATAGTATCACATCATCATCTTCATTTATTTTCTGTCCTAATACCCTGAAAATACTCATGAAAATACTCATGATATTCTAATTATAGATAAGATCTAAGGAATTGAGAAACAAATACATAGAGTTACTTAAGACAGTAAATTCTCAAACAGTTCCTGGAGGTATTTTTTTCTTAATATGGCCTGAGTCAGATGCTCAGTTCTGCCTAAATGCTTAAGCACTTTTTAAAAATTATGTGGAGTTTCTATTCCTAAGACGCCTGCTTCTGGAAAAGTTAAATTGTAGCCTATTTGCTAAAAACTATGCTAGCTTTACACTAAGAAAACATTATAGAAAGAGAAATATATGATCCACAAATCTGACAGGGAGAGGAATTACCATCTTGAGGATTTATGGAAAAAAAATGTAGTGTATTATTGAGATATAGATTGGAAATACGTCAGATAAATGACAGCAATGCATTGAATGCAGTGCCCTGTATTAAAGYGAGCATAGCAAGAAGAACAGGATAGAAACAAGGGCAAAACAAAACAAAACAAAAACAACATAAAACAAAAAGAACTGTTCCCTCTTTCTTATTATTTCCATTTACTTCATCTGCATATTTACCACATTATCCTGCTGGTTGTAAATTGATGCAGTAAGTTGATGTGAAAAATGCAGCTATGTTATGTTACTTCTCTGATGCCTCCGGCATCAAATATCATTGAAACTGCAATGTGACATTAATCCAAAGGGATTTTTATCCCTTTACCATAGTCCATTTATGCACATAAATTACACATTATTTTCCTCCAATTACAAAATTTTTGAAAATTGGTTGAACCACAAATTGTTCTAATGTGAACTTTCTCAGTGAAATATATGAATATATCASTTATTGCCCAGACATCAGAAAGACTGCTTTGAGATTAAATATTTTTTTCTTTTCTCCTCAACAAATAATTAAGATACATAAAACCACATTTCTGATTCTGATCTCTTAAGCTTTTACCTTCAGATTTTAAGACTCCTTTGGAAAACTAGTATAGAAAGGTATTATGGAAGCAATGTAAGTATAGATGTTAATAAAACTGAGGAAACTTTGCTAAATACCATCTTGGAAACATCACAGTATTTGTTTCCACTTGTGCTGCAGACTAAGTATTTTGTAGTTCCCGAATCAAACCCTAAATTCCTACCCTCCCACCATCTTCACCTCAATATTTTTATTTTAAAAGACTTTTCTTATCACTTTCAGTCTTGTTTTGCTCTTACTTGTGKCTGGTAAGAGGAGAAAAACATATAAATATATCTCTTTTTCTAGCCTAATTTCAAATAATGGAATGAAAGTAAAGCGTAACACTTCAGAGGGTGTCTCCTGTGAGCAGAAGGTAGTCAGCTGCAGTCATACTTTTTTTTTTCCTCCATAGAAATGGCACTTGTTTCCACACTAGAAAAATCATTCTGCAGTTCATCACATGAAAAAATGCCAAAACAAAAAACAAAACAAAACAAAACAAAACAAAAAAGATACATTATCCACTGGAATGAGTGTCAGAGCAGGCTGTTTTGAGCTACCAATAGTAGCTACCAACAGCTATCATGGCTGTTTTGAGCTACCAACAGTATTTCTGAAAGTATCCAAGATCCATCCCATTACAGCAAAATTCAGAGATGTGTTGTCCATGGTTCTGTTTGACAGCCTTACAGAGCCAAACTGCTGAGATCTTACTATATTTGTCCTTATTTAATCATCTGAAGGATGATTCCAGTTCCTAAATAATCAAGACCGAACTAGACAATTCTAACAAGAAAGAGAAAAAAAATCATAATGTCATAAGAGGATACCAGGATTAAGTCGATTTCTCCACCACAACTACCTTGTTTTGATTTTTTTTTTAATCTTATCAACTTGTTTTATTTATGAGATATGTTTGTGATCACTTTGTCAGCTTGAATATTTGAAAAGAACAAAAAAAAAAAAAGATGAGCAATCAGTTTTTATTTTTCTTAAGAAAGAATATTTTTTAAGATATTTTTAAAAGTTGAAAAAGAAAATTAAAAAGGAAATAAATATTTAGATTAACTTTATCAGAAGAACCAAAATCAGAATGGTCTGTGGAATCCGTTGCCAAACAATTGGTCATACCAATACAGCAATATAGCAATATGGCTCATATTTTTACTAACTTAATAAAAAAAAGATGTACATTATTTATTAGAATTTCAATTAGTCATGAATATAAATTTTCGGGGAATGGGAAAAAAAATCTCTTTATCATGCATATTTTGCAGCTTAACTTTTCCTCCTGTTAAAATGTGCTTGTATGCACTTTCTTACACCAACATCTGAATGTATAAATTATAAACGAGCAGGGACTATTAAAAAAAGTCTCACTAGACATATGCTTGTGATACTTATAGAAAAGGACATTATATTTATACAGTAATACTGTGCTACAGTAATATACTGTACTAAAATTGTAAAATATTTCTTTTGGTTCCTTTACTATACGCAATTCTTTTATACATCTAGGCTTTATGACTTTTTGTAAAAACAAGTTTTGTAAAAAAAAAAAGTTTTTTTTAATATATAAAAGCTTATATTAGCTTGTTTTAACTTGCATATATATATATATATATATTTAACTCCCATTAATTCCATACTTACATGGAGCACAAGGATTGAGCTATTGTCTGGGGGAAGGAGGACACAGCAAACACACCTGGAGATGCCCCCCAAGTGCCATTCAGAAGTTCAATTTCAGCAGAGTACAGTGACCATAGGCAGCAGGACAGTTCCCTTGAGTTCTACTCCTCTTCTCTGACCAGAGCACTTATACGCATCCTCCTCCGCCTCCAAGAGTCTGCAGTGCATACACACATCCTTCTCTTTGGCAAGGCAGGACTAAGATTTATTCCTACAGTACAGTCCGTTGACAGTAATGACAGAACGCTTCATTCTGGCACTGGGCACCAAAGGGCACTCCACAGGGCACATATACCAACCTCCTTCTCTTCCATTCTGCTTTCTCATCCTCCTCTGGTATGGTGCACCAAACACCTCCTTCTCCACCAAACACCTCCTTCTCCGAACTTACGTCCTCCTCAACACCACCAGTTTTGGACTCTCTTCCACCACCTCCTCCTCCACTGCATACTATAGAGTTAGCCACACAATTCACACATTTTTTCCTCCTCTCCAACCAGGGACTAATGCTTTCATCCTCCTCTACCAAGCTCTACCTTCAGTAGCCACATCTTTCTTGGAAAAGCAGGTCTTAGACCTCCTACTTCTCCTCATGCACTTCATAGCAATGACATAGGGCTACTCCGTCTCTGCCAAGGTGTATGCACAAGAGGACCCCTTCTCCTCCAGTCAAATTGCTCCTCCTCCATTTTGCTTCTTCCTCCACCTTGGAGATGGCGCACCAAAGACCCCTCGTTCTCTGCTTTGTCCTCCTCTACAACAGCACCATTAGTGGACCCTCCTTCCCATGCGTTGTGCATCACAGAGTCAGACATGTTGATTCAAGTTCTCATCTTCTCTGACTAGGGCTGACATGGCTCCTCCTCCTGCACCAGGACTCAGCATATTGGAAGTGCTTCTGTTTTGAAAAAGTGCAGAGAGAAGTATCTCCACTTGAAAAACTTTTAAAATCCTTGCTGTGCCAGCCCCCTCTGTAATCTCAGCCACAGTGCTGTCTGTCATTGWAACATTGTTGTGATCCCAAATTTAAAGATAATTGAAAATAGCATCTAAATTAGCATATTGTAATTGAGGAGAGGCAGAATTAGTTCTGGCCAGAACAGTCCACCAGCTTTTCTTCTACTGCCATTGAGATGAAAGCCTTTCATTTCCTCCTCACTAGGAGGAGAGTGAGGAAGACTTTCACTGATCTTATTTTTCACCTCCCAAAGAGGTTAATGACTTGTCTTCATATGCTCCTCCCTCATCCCACCAACCTTCTCAGATAAGTGCCATAATCAGCTGGGCTCTACCTGTCTTTTACTGGTGGTTGAATGCCATGGACTAATAGGGTCCAGAAYGAGAAGAATTCAGCACATTGCCTTTTGCAGCCTGCTTCCCTAATAAAGACCCTAAAGCAAAGCCTTCAGCTCGGCTGAGGATCATATTTATCAACCTTGGGCCCTTTAATAATAAAAACTCACATCTTCTGGAGTATTTGCACAAGTTTGACCTAGTGCATAACCCTGCATACATGCTGAAGACCCTTTTGCACACTTGCAGATAAAGGAAATGAAAATGWTTGTCACCAGGATGTGTACTCAGCTAGTTCTGCCTCAGGACCTTCAGTCTAATTCCTGGTCAGCAGAGAAAAGGAGGTTTTGTCTAAAGGCTGGTGAAGGGCAAGGACTAAGAAAGCGGTGTTCTACATATTAGGACTCTGACAAGATAAAAGTGATAGCCAGTGGGAAGTAATAAGCCATCCCATTGCTAGCCCATGGAAGGGTTTGGCTATGTAAAATTGCTCAAAAGGAGGGAAGTTAGAGAAAAGCTGGGGCCTAAGAGTAATTTCGGCGTTACAGAATCCAGTGCTGCCAGTAAGGCCTATAGCTACCACAGGATTTGGTATCCCTATTAAGAGTTGAGTCTAACCAACCCCAGTCCCTCTAATCTCTGAGGATGAGCTGGAATGCAAGGAGATTCATCTCTTAGCAAATTTGGCCCCCACTTCAAATCACGACACTTGATACCCCATTATGATGATGGGGTATCAAAAAGAGTGGAAAAAAAGAAGTAAACCGTGAATTATTCTTTAGAAATTAATACATCATTGAAATGACTCTTTACTTCTTAAAAAGTATGCGAGAAGAATTCAGCACATTGCCTTATGAAAAAAGCCTTAAACACAAAACTAATATAAAGAACAACAATAAAGAAAAAAACTTCCAGGACTTACTGAATTTAGAGATCCGTGAATTTTTACAACATAACAAATAGCTACGATTTACCTAAGCTACAATTATTAGTTTCTGAGAAATCTCCTAAATACAGCAACTTCTGTGGTTCTGTGGTCCTTACAGGTGAGAAGAGCAATCTCAGTGAGATCTGTCTTCCTCTGTTCAGTTTTCTATTGTTAACATCAGTAACAGAACTAAAACTAGAGAACCATCAGTAACTAGAGTGTGCTGATCTACTAATATATGTATATGGACAAACACACACATATATACGTGTGTGTGCTCATGTTTTTATTGATGATGAAGAGCTGGTTATCAGCAAGCTCTTTCTGAGAGCAAATYGTGTCTCTTAGAGCTCTACTGTTGCATTTTGTGCTTGATTACTAAGCACTGCACAACCACAGCACCAGACATGAGCATAGCCTTAGTGAGGAGCATACAAATGACACTACTCAAAGTGTTTCAGAGGATCAACCCTGAGCAAACAAGGACATGTCAGATTTAGAAGGCGGTGAGGTAATTTATTTTTGGTAGAATAAAAATATTAAATTCCCCTAAAACCTCTAAAACGTGAAGGTGGAAATCTAAGTGACCTAAGAAAGTAGATTAACCTCCTCTATACTAAAAACAGAAAAGAAATCTTGTATTTTCCCCTGCATTTCCCATTTTTGCTACTTTAAGATAAAACATTCCCATTAACTATAAGGACTAAGCATTTGCTGTTCTAAAAACTGAGTCCATAAAATATTCAATTTAGAAAACAAGGTCAAATGTGTGACGAATATGAAAGCAAAACAAAGGTGCATTTTGCAGCATAATAATAAGCCTACACCTAAGCCTAATAATAAGTCTACACCTCAATTCTACATGTTCCTGTCAACCTATTCTTCTTCTTCTTCTTCTTCTTTTTTTTTTTTTTTTTTTTTTTATGAAGCTGGAGAGTTTTAGATTTTGTTGCCTACTTTGTTTGAGGTCTTTGATCCCTTTAAAATCAGAGGTAGAAACAGTAGCACAAATGCCAATCATTACACAAACGAGGACATATGCTGTTAAACAACTGTTCTTTTGCTCTTAGGATCTACGTGCTATCTTACTAAATGCTGTTATGGAAAGTGACTTAAAAACCAAACAGTATCAACAGAATATCACTTTCTTTAAATTCTCATATCTGTATATATTTTCAGCATCATGCAGGTTGGGCAGGGGAAGGGAAACCTCAAAGATTATGAATAAATAAGTAATTCACTYCCTTTAATCCAGGTCACATTTGAAAATAAGGCATCATTTGCATATAGGTTGTGGATGGTTTAGCAGAATATTACTCACTATTATACATATATTCTAGAAACAGGTATTATGTTCACAGGGAGTTGTAACCACAGGATTGAGTGTTACTATGTAACAGCCCACTGTTTTTAATGTCTTTATCTTGTATATAACAAGTTACTAGTGATGCATAAATACTTAGTTAACTGAGTAAACTAACTTTACACTCATAAGTCATTCATAAAAGGTTATTTTTGTTTATAGCCATTCATTGAAAGCTGGAGAATATGTGAACAGAAACATCTATTGCCACAGTAGTTTTAATGCCCTTTAAACATGCTATTAACTGACCAAAATACAAATTTGTTTGACTAGACAAAGTATTTACTAAATGTGAATGCCACAGTCAGGCCTCTTGGCTAAAATTAGACATATAACACTCCATTTTTATGATACTGCAGTAAAACACACACACCCAAAAAGTCTCTGATCAGTATGAGGTATATAAAAAAAAAACAGTATTTAAATTTGAGTGATTCAGTGGCATATAAAAATTGTTTGTTGTACACCTCCTTAATCTTCAGCTACTTCAAATGTCAAGGAAAGCAAGGAAACAGGAAAAAGGGCATCAGAAACAGTAACTCTTAAAACCTCTTAAAAGCATTTTATGATTCTGCCATCAGTTCAGATATTCTCCTCTAAAAACTAATGATGATACATGCCCTTAGCTAGGTAATTATATTTTGTTCTGCTAAGACAAATATATATATATATATATGTATATATATATATGTAAATTATATATATATATATTTCTCTTCTACAAAATAAAGCATGCTGGTGAGAGGCAGGCTGCAGATAACTGTATGAAAATGTAATTAATATATTGCATATTTAAAGAAAAAGTAAATTGACTCCCCAAATAAAATGGTAAAACCCTGACAACACTGACTGCAGAATGGGGCATATTTTATTACTTATTTTTTACGTTTTGATAAGCAAGCTGGTAAATATTGGAAGAAGTCTTGAAGAAGGTGTTGAAAAATGGCTGTCCGTGATTCAGAAAAAAATATCCTAGGATTTTGGAGAAAGACTTTCAAATGAAGGACATTTTTGGTCCAATATAATTCAATAGTTTGATCCAATACATTTGCTTGAATTAAAAACTAGGAAAATAACAGAAAGAATAAGTTCCAWCATCCATCCTTGTATCAGAATTAACCTCCAAACCATATCCAGACTTAGCAAAAGCCACTGAAACATATCCATTGTTAGGTCCGTTCTTCGAATCGGTAGAGAAGGACAAAACCACCATCGAGAGAGTCTCTCAGAGTCGTGGTTTATTTGGAAATAAGGTAAAGATAATAATACCAGCTAGCTGGGGTCYGGGCTCATCCCAYRCAGGKGTTCCGCCAACGGACCCCGTAGCATTCCAGCGCGAGCTTTTTATGCTAATTTTCATTGTTCTTATCTTCATGCTCCCATTCCTACTGACAGGGCACATAGCACTATCTTACGCGAATACAAGTGGTTTCTCGCAATGTCACGTTTCCATGAACTCAGTTACATCTTACATCTTGCAATGTCATGCTTTCATAAGCTCCAAGCATCCTGTTTAATCCTTCACTCCCCCCTTTTTCTTTTGTTCATTTGAGAGAATTCTTTCTCTGTTCATTTSGTAGTTGTCTTGAAAGCATTATGTGTACCGCCCCTATTTTTTTCCCTTGTAAACTGGACCAATTTGTTCAAAATTATTGGACCAAAAATTAACAATAAAAAGGGATCTTGTTTACTAGGTTTCCATTCCATAGCAATAGTCTCGCAACCCCAATATGCACAGAAATATTCTCCAGGCGCATTACAATAATTTTTCCCAGGATTATTACTTGGACAGAAATAATATGGCTTATCGATCCACATTCCAGTTCCATGTTGTGCCACTAAATCAAAAAGTTTTACCCCCTTAAACATGGGAGCTCCTGCAMTTATGTTAGTTTTAAGTATTCTAGGAGAGTCTAGGCTTACCAATGTCCACTTATAAGGCAGATGGGGACTCCAATTTTCCTTTCCTGTTATCCCCATTGTTCCYCACATCAACCAAAACATTATCCAATTTTGCATTTCTTCGCTGTAGATGGAGTCTCAGTGGGTTCTCTGGATCCCATCGAACCTGCCAATCTTGTTCCTGTACTTCGGTTTCCGATGCTTTCCTCACGTGGGAGTGRTGTATCCACGGTCCTAAACCATCAACTTTAACAGCGGTTGGAGTAGCGAGTATAACAACATATGGTCCTTTCCATCTACTTTCCAGGGTTTTAGGATTATGTCTTTTTACCCATACGCGTTCTCCTGGCTCAATCCCAATCTCCAAATCTTGCTTTTGATTTCCTTTATACCATTTTCGCAGTAAGGGGAATAATTCACCCTGTATTTCTTTCAAAGCCTGCACTTCCCGCCCTATTTCCGTAGTCCCTTTCCCGATCCTTCCTACACTTAATGGGTAGACTGGGGGAAGGGTTCCATACATTATTTCAAAAGGAGAAAATTCTAAAATATACGGAGTGACCCGAGACCTGTAAAGAGCAAATGGTAACATAGTAACCCWGTTTTGTCCAGTCTCTTTTACCAAYTTTGCTAGGGTTTCCTTAATTGTCCTATTCATTCTTTCAACCTGTCCTGAACTCTGGGGATTATAAATACAGTGTAACTTCCAATTTGTCCCCAAGGCTTCAGTTAATTCTTGAATAATCTTAGCTACAAAAGCCGGCCCATTATCTGACCCAATAGTTATGGGTATTCCATATCTTGGGATTATTTCTTCTAAAAGTACCTTTGCTACCACCTGYGCAGTTTCTCGTTTAGTAGGGAAAGCTTCTACCCATCCTGARAATGTATCTACCAATACCAACAAATATCGATACCCATATTTTCCTGGCCTTACTTCTGTAAAATCAATTTCCCAATGCCTTCCAGGTTCTCCACCTCTTTCCCTTATTCCTTTATGTACCTCCTTTATTCGAGACRGTTTCATTTCTTGGCAGGCCTGACACTTMTCCACTATTTCCTGTATCACCTTCCTCTGGCCTTGGAACTTCAACCCGAACTTATCAATCAGCATTCTCATCTTTTTCTCCCCAAAATGTGTTATATTATGTAGCTGTTGGGCTAATTCCTGTCCCAGTTTTCTGGATATTATCTTCTTCCCGTCAGCATCTCTGTATTCCCCTTCTTCACTTTTCTGACCTTTAATTCTTTTAATCCAYTCTTCCTCCTCGGRGGTATATGTCCTTTCTTCCACAGTATCATTTCTCACTATGGATGTGCTGGATGCACTGGTGGCTAGCATTACTGATGCTTGAGCCCTTAAGGCGGCTTCTTTCGCAGCGCTATCTGCAGTCGCATTCCCTTTACTTACTGGATCCATTTGTTTCTGATGTCCTGGGGTATGTACAATAGCTACTGCCTTGGGTTTCTGCAGGGCTGATAATAAACGCAAAACTTCTTCCTTATTCCGAATTTCCTTTCCTGCAGATGTTAAGAATCCCCTCTCTCRGTATATAGCTCCATGTATATGCACTGTCCCATATGCATATCTGCTGTCTGTATATATGGTCACTCTCTCATCCTCTGCCATCTCCAAAGCTTTGGCCAATGCTAAGAGTTCAGCTTTTTGGGCCGAGGTTCCAWCAGGCAATCTCTGGCTCCAGACAACCTCCCCCTTTTGGTCCACTACCGCCGCTCCAGCTCGCCTTCTTCCCTGTTCTATGAAACTGCTTCCATCTGTAAACCATACTTTTCCTCCCGTTAAGGGTTCATCCTTCAGATCYTCCCTGATAGTTATCACTTCCKATAACACCTCTTGACATATGTGCAACGGGGCTTCATAGTTCGGGTTAGGTAAGAGTGTTGCCGGGTTTAACACCACCGGTGAAGTATATTCAATTCTGTCTGGATTAAGGAGCAAGGCCTGGTAGTGAGTTAGCCTWGTATTCGATATCCACCTCTCAGGAGGCTGCTTGAGCAAAGCTTCTACATAAYGGGGWGTAGTCACCAACAGTTTTTGGCCAAATGTCAATTTGTCRGCATCYTTTACCATTAAGGCCACTGCCGCAATAATTCGAAGGCATGGTGGCCATCCAGCTGCAACTGGGTCCAATTTCTTTGAGAGATATGCCACCACTCTCTTCCAGGGACCTTGTCTCTGCGTTAACACTCCTTTAGCAACTCCGCCCTTCTCGCTYACATATAAGTGAARGTCTTTGGCTGGATCTGGAAGTGCAAGCGCAGGGGCCTTTAATAAGGTCAATCTCAGCTCCTCAAATGATTTCCTCATCTCCGCTGTCCATTGCCAATTTGGTCTTTCACGGCTGACCTCATATAAGGGCTTGGCTATTTCAGCAAACCCAGGTATCCACAATCGGCAGTACCCCACTGTCCCTAGGAACTCTCGAACCTCCCGGGGGTTCTTAGGTTCAGGTATACGAAGTATTGTCTCCTTCATGGCACCCGTTAGCCACCTTTTTCCTTTATATATTTTATACCCCAGGTAAGTAACTTCAGGGCTACATACTTGGGCTTTCTTTGCACTTACTCGATAGCCCAGCCTGTTTAACTCTTCAAGCAATCTTTTAGTTCCCTCTTCACATTCCACTTTCVTTTTAGCTCCCAGCAACAAATCATCAACATATTGGAGCAATATCAGCTTTGGATTCAGCTCCYGGAAATTGTTCAAATCTTCCTGCAATATCTCGTTAAATARCGTAGGGGAGTTCTTAAACCCTTGTGGCAARCGAGTCCAAGTCAATTGTCCCTTATACCMCTCCTCAGGGTCCTCCCATTCAAAGGCAAATATTATTTGGCTTTGCTCCGTGAGGGGGATAGTAAAAAATGCATCCTTCAAGTCTAAGACCRTATACCACTTCATATYGGGTGGCATCGAACTCAGTAAAGTATAGGGATTCGGGACGGTAGGATGTATATCCTCAACTCTCTTATTTACTTCCCTCAAGTCCTGGACCGGTCTGTAATCTCCTCCYGGCTTTTTCACTGGCAGTAAGGGAGTATTCCAAGGTGATTTGCATTTACGTAGTATACCTGCTTTCAACAGTCTCTTAATATGTTTAGCTATTCCATGTCGAGCTTCGGGGGTCATAGGGTACTGTTTCACCCTAATYGGAGATGCTSCAGGTTTCASTTCCACGACCAGAGGAATCTTTCCTTTTACCTCCCCTACTCCTGAATTTTCTGCCCATACTTCTGGGACTATCTTCATCCATTTTTGGGTTTCTGGCATTTCTCCCTCTTTCTCTTTTTCATATAGTCTATATTCATCTTCCAGTCTAATTAATATTTAATTAATCTTCCAGTCTCCATTAATCTTTACCCCGTCATTCTCAAAATGTATTTGCACTCYCAATTTGGTTAGGAGGTCCCAGCCCATCAGTGGTACAGGGCTCTAAGGTATGTACAAAAAGGAGTGCATTATCTGTCTATTTGCTACATCTACCCTCCTTTTCCACGAACTCAGTTACATCTTACATCTTACATCTTGCAATGTCATGCTTTCATAAGCTCCAAGCATCCTGTTTAACCCTTCACCATCTCATCTGGCCAGAGAAGAGATAAGAAATAGATGAGACGCACACCTGAATGGAAGATTTGTGTTCCTTCCATACATTCAAGACAAAAAAAGAAATCTGGGATAAATCATCAACATGCCAATTCTGTGTCTTGATTTGAAGTTGCAGTTCTGGAGCCAAATCTGCCTTAATGTGTACACATGAACTTAATCTAGAACTGCTTTCTTCTGACTCAGCCCACAGCACAAACTGTTAGGTTGAGAATACACAAGGCCAGGAGATGTGCTGAATGCAAGCTGAAAATCTGAGCTAAATAGTAGTAGAAATATAAGAGGGTCTATTTCCCACATTCTAGCAGTCACATCCTTCCACGGTATTGACATCTACATGGACAGTGCCTTTACCAGAATAGAGAGAGATGCAACTAGCTGATAGACTGGAGCAACAGTTAACTTATTGAAAAATACTAGAATTGGAGATATATATGTATATTTATGCCTCCACTTACCCTTTCAGGATGATAAAATGTAAAATCTTAGAAAATTGAGGGTTTATACTAGAAATGTCTTATTTTCTCTCTCCATGTTACTGATTCTTGTTATTTCCATACAGACAAAAAGCAAAAAAACAAAACCACAAAGAACTTGCAACCTTCCTATCCCTCCAAAATGTAAGCTGAGCATTTGTTCATGCAGCTAGCAATATCCTGATGACCTTCAGCACACAGTATAAGCCTAATCTGATTTAAAAGCTAGTGTGTAGCCTTGCTTAGATTGATGCAGATATAATCATTAGAATACTATTTAGTGACTGCACTGTGTTGCCTTCCAATGAGGTAAGCAGGTTTCCATTACATTTTTAGGGAAAATAACAATTTTTTTGAAAGTTGTATTCACCATTCAATGTTTTAACTGCTTGTTTTGATGGTAAAATGCCAAGGATTGTGAAATAAACAGAGCTGCAAAAGCATATTAGCTGACAATGAGTACTTACTGAGCAGGGCACATATGAGGAAAGCAAAGCACAATCAGATAATGCAGTTTTAGTGCAGGCTGCTCTGTGCTCTACTGGGTGCGGTGCTGGGTCAAATTCATTGTAAATGTAGCACCCTAATGATTTTATTATCAGTGAAGCTACCCCTGAGAATATCCAACTTATCGTCAAACACTGAAGAGCACGCACGGATGCAGCAGTGTGTAGATGAGCGCTGCAAGAAGCACCCCCAAACAAATCAAGTAATGCTGCCTAAACACGTTCGTAAAAATTCTATTTCAAGCTTTTGTCACCAGAGACTTTGAATTCACAGCAGCTCTGCTAATACCTTTTATTCTCCTAAAATGCAGGTGATAGAAGGAAAAAATGGAAGTAGCCTGCATGAGAAGGGCAAGACAGTTTTTTGTACGTCTCAGAAAATTTGTTCCAGCTGGGATCACAGTCAGAAGAGGGATGCTGACACTGTAGCAAAACCTAGGTGAGCTGCCAAGCCTGTATTCCTCTTTCCAGTTTTTGCATTTCTTGAGGATAAAACCTGTGTATCTTTCCCTACTCTTTTACAAACAAGCAAGTTTGTAAAATTTCCCAGTTTAGTGAATGCTCTCTACTTGGTCCTCCATCTACTAAACTTCAACAAACTCAACAAAGAGTGTTTAAACCTCCCATTTAGTTGCAGTGAGAGAAATATGTCCTTGTGGAGATCTAATCTGAATGATTCAACACAAAAACAGGACATTCGCTGTCTGAACTGAAGCAGATTGAAAGGGCCATGTGTGGCCAAAAGAAACAAAAATTTTCTGTAGCATAAAAGCTGTCTCAAGTATTATCCATGAGGGAAAAATATAGGCCACAGCTTTTCCTGATTCAGCATCACTAGTTTTAGCTTCTGGTGATAAGATTGGTAAGTGAATGATTCACCCTGATTGTAAATAAATCCTGCTAGAAGTTGCATCTGCTGCAAGGAATTCATGATCTGTAGGGTGAGTGTGCAAGTGTTAAGGATTCTTTAAAGCAAATACTGCTTTAATGCTAACATATGGTATAAATTATTTATTCTAGTATTTGTTTACTTAGAGTTGCACATGAGGCTTCTTTTCCAGCTGTATTTTTATTCTTCACTGAAATTTGTTGCAACTGAAGAACAAGCAACTGAACTGACAGCCCAAGCAAAAACAAACAAAAAACAAACAAAAAATTAATTTCAAAATGTAAATTAACTGGTAATGCAAAGAATGATAAGTCAATTAACCAAATTTTCAGAGAGAAATGTTTGGGTAGGGGTACTTTGAAAGCAAATTTGAATTTGCAACTAGATTTACATTGCATCTTGAAAGAAAAAAACTAAAAATCCCCTCAGGAAATGCCTATTTTATGATCACTCATAGCAGGCCAAGAATGTTAAAAGTTTGGAATGTCTTATCTTTTTCATATCATTTCTGAACCTCCATTATGATGACAATGTGTTTTATACTTTGTAATAAAGCTTTTGAGGGATGAATGGCAGGTGTTAACCTCTATGTACCTGGGCTAGAGAGGCTTGCATCTGGAACGCCTTTGAGATGATGACTAGAAGGCCCCTATCAGTAGCTTTCAGACACATAAAAATAGAAAACAAAATACAAGGCAAAAAGAAGAGCGGTAACTGTTTGACCCTGCTTCTACACAAAATGCCATCATTAAGAATTGTCATTGGGGGAGATTGTTGTTGGAGAAAATAATGCTGAGAAGTTTCCACAAAGGAAAAAAAAAAAAAAGAAAGAAAGGGGATTTTTAAACACAAGATTTCTTATAAATGGGATAGTAAAATATTATTGAAACCAACTTCACAAATAGCTTCTATCATTAAGTACAAAATCACTTCAAATGATCTTATGAGACAGACATGAATTTTATTTAGATTTAAGGTTCCTGATTCTCATAGAACAGCTTATTTTGAGTTTATGCCTTGAATATGCTTTTGTTTTAAAGGGCATATGTGTGCTCATGTACCCTTCATTAACTTATATTTGTTCACATACACATCATTCATTACATTTTAAATCATTATAGGCCATATAACACGWTTTGTCTAAGTCTCCAAAGGTTATTATTTTGCAACTGCATAAACATACTTAGAAACCTTATTCTTTAATTTTGTAATTTTGTTGTTTTTTTTTTKGGGGGGGTAGAGAGGGAGTTGTTTTTTTCTATGATATCCTCAAGTATGATAAAAACACACTGGGAGACAACAAAATTACATAATCTTCTTTCCAGCTAACAGATGACAGAAAGGAAAAGCAAGTGCCAGAAAAGGATGAGTAGTACAAAAATTAACGTGCAGTTTTGAGTGAGATGTTTTTCAAGATTGGTAGACGGGTACACAGACCCTCACAGACATCTGCTTTATTGGAGAGAAACTTCAGAGAGGATTCCTTCTCATGAATTTCCCTCTCCTTTACCAATCTGTTTTTGTTGTTGTTGTTGTTTTCTTTAACTGATCCTTTCTTGTTTGTAAGGTTTCAGATGCAAAAGCAGTTTGTTGATTTATTTCCCTTAATTCAGCTGTTAAAGTTGTACTTATTTTGTGGCAGCAAAATAAGCAGTGCAAAAAGCACTGACTAACATCAGCTAGTTCCTACTCAAAAAGCTGATGACACAACTGCAAGCCGAAGGGGAATATAGGGATGTACAAAGCCGGAGGAGACCACAAAGTGATGAGATATTAAACTGTTTTCTGTTTATTACCAATTCATCTTTAATTTATTTTCCTCTCAAATTTCAGCTCTCCAGTGGTTAGGTCTCCAATGTTTTTCAGTTTTCTGGCATTTCTCTAATATTCCTAGAGATGTATTAGTGTCTATGAAATGAATATTACAAGCCTGCTCAGCTATCCCAATCAATTTATATTAACCCTAAGAAACATGTTGCACATGATTTTAATTTTATGTAAACTATAATTTTATGCATTTAATTGCTTTTAAGAAATATTGAAAGAGAATTTCCATTCTCTTTATTCATACGAGTGGCTCAGAAGAAAATTTAAAAATATATATTCCTTTTGAAAACCATACAACATTAACTTGAAGTCAATGATATAAGTATATTGAGATACTAAGCCTGTTAAATAAATTAAAAACCATTAGCTTTATTACCTATAGTTGTAATGTATGTCAAGCAAATTTAAAGATGGATCTATCAAAAATTACTCATCAAAATTATTTAGCAGAAGAAAGGTTGCGAATTTTTATTCCTTGCCAGTGTATAGCCTATAAGCTATGGGTATGTTGTGTAGACATCTGTAAGGCTGCATCTACTTCACGGTTTCAATTGTAATTCCTCAGGCATAGTTTTCCTGCATTTGTTGGTCAAACAGCTTGTTGGATTGCAAACCCCTTCAGACCTGTCAAACAACAGGGTATTATTCAGTGACTCAGAAGTGTGCTTCTTGATAGACTTGCAATGATCTTCACTGTCAAAGGCAGCATGAAACAGAGCTTTACAGGATATTTCCAAAGACTACAATAAAAGCAGGGAAAAAATAAGGATATCTTAGTGGCTGGTTGTGTCACACAAACTTTTTCTGTCTAACGGGTATTGCAGCAGAGCTGATGTGTGTGACTGGAGTATTTTGTGCATACACAGAACTATAAATATTTGATGAGCATTTTTTTACTCTCTCCATCTTAATATATAGACTTCTCTCCCTAACTAATCAGGAGATGTCTTATATTTCTTCTATTTAAGAATAACGAAGGATAATATATCTGTAACAAACAAACAAAAAAGAGGAACGTGAAGAAAGGAGAAAGACATCACAATGATCACTGTGTCTGGTTCGTCTTTGGTGCATTGGGAAAACTCTGAGAAGTGTCAATACATAAGTTTTCCCTCACAATGATAATAGCAGAAGAGTGAGGATTCTTCAAATTCAGTGGGGTACCAGGACATTAGTATTTGTATTAGCTCCTATAGCTGTTTATTCATGATGAAGAAGCCATGAAGCTCTATTTCTGCTCCTTTGTGGAGTTTAGCCCTTGAAGATTTATACTCTGCGTGGGCATACACATAGTTATGAAAGAGCTGTGGGTAGTAACTTTGCACCCACATCCTGGACTGGAGACTGGAGATGCCCAGAAATAGGCTACGAAAACTGCAGAACATTCAGAAACGGAGTAAGGTCCCCTTTTAACCATATTGTCTGTACTGCACATGTTGGAAGAATATGACTCTCCAAACTTTTCGTCTGACAATGCATCTTCCAGTAATTTACATTTTATTATCCTTGCACAAAGGCAAAGCCTGTACCATGGATTGTACTTTTGCTTTTTGGTTTTTTTTTTTTTTTTTTTTTTTTTTTTTTTTTTTTTTTTTTTTTTTTTTATTTTTTTTGGTATTTTTTTTTTCTGAAGGAAGAATATGCGTAAAGTATTTTTAAAGAAGCAGAATCATAACTGAAAAAAAACATTTTAGCAATGCAGAATTTCATTGCAGACCAAATATTATGCAGCATAAGGTGAAGCTCAAGCATGACAGCATAAACTTGTAGATTAAAAAAATCAGATATGTATTTTATCTAGATTCATMGGGTATTCTAACTACTTGGTGAAGGAAATGAAACACGAGCTAAAAAGATGTTCTAAAGTTACGTATTTCAGAACAACCTGAGGTAGTCCTCTGTCCCCTTCACACCACCTAAACAGTTATTAGTTCACAAGTTTTTGTGCTACAGTCAAACAAAAACAAGATGAAGTCCTTGTTCTGCTGATGTTGGTTTAAAATTCAATTTAAACAATCTTAATTTCACTGTCCATGTATATTATTTCTTGTGTTTTTATGTTTCAAATTCCATTCTACACTGTGAACTGTTTAGACTAAACTATCCATCTCTTCAGAGTTTTTTCCATTTAATGGACTTCTACAGAGCTCAAGGAGATCTTTTCTTGTCAAGCTTATCTAAAACAAGGATTAAAGATCTTAACATCTATCAATAGCTTGGCTGTAGCACAGCCAGCACTGAGAAGAACAAGTATTTTGCTCACTTCTGTTAGCTCACTTGCCTTCTTTCCCCCAGTGACAGTCTCACAGTTGGCTCATACTGATCCCAGATCTCTCAGGGACGAAGGGATAATTTGCCTTCTCTTCCTTACCTTGCTTCAGCTCTGGTGACTGTGAGGCTATGGSGTAAATTATCCAATTTGCTTATCCAAATGACATTCAACTGTGATAAATATACCTATTTTACAATTATGTCTATACATATATGTATATAATTTTCAATGGATTCAAACTTGTTGAGTTGTCTGATAAATGGAGCATATAAACAGAGGAGATAACGGATGACCAGGTCAGGAAGACCAAAACACATCTTTTTACCACAATGAAATGTCAAGTTAGCCATGTGGAGTATGAAAGACAAGATAGAAATTTAGCAACACCTATAATAAATGGTAAACATTTCTAGTATTTTATTAATTTTCTTATATTCTCAGAAAAAAGTTATCATTCAGAAATGTATTAAATCTAGCCACAGCTGAGGAAACATAAAAGGATTCTTATTTTAAATAGAAAGTCGACATTTCAGAAGTACCTGTTTGCTATTTCAGCTCCTGGTGTACATTAGGGAAGACTATGATGATCAGAAAGAATTTGAAGCACCTACAAAACAAAGATCTACTAAATTACAGAGACAGCAGATATTCCAGCATTTATTTCTCTTTAAGCTTTCTGCTTTCATGTATTTCCAAGTCAAACATTCACTTCATATTTCCTCTCTCCTTCAGCAGCATATTCCATTGCACAGTACACATCAAATTTTGTTACTTTTAGTCAAAAATGGTATCTCAGTCTAATCATAGATAAGATATAATTAGTGACCCAAGATAATATAGTTTTGGCTTGATTTTTACCCCACTTTTTAAAGTAGCTTCTTGAGCTCCCAGTGTCTGAGTTGCTTGATGACAGAAGGCTTTATTACAAAATCATTGTTTCTACTGTTTGCATGTCTTTGAACTCGCATGACTAAATGGTGTAGGCACCATAAAGCCTTTTACACCCAGTTTATAGGACACATCATTTCACAACCAACGTACTGCATGTGATTCTCTTCATTCTGGTTTACAGTCACAGTTACAGACTTGTTTTTGCCACCAGTGATGTCAATTTTTTCTTATTTACCTTCCTTTAAAAGTTCTTTTCTTTTCTAATTTTACTTGGCCAGTAAAGATCAGCATTCAAGGTTTGAATAGATTGGAAAGCTAAATATTATACGGGAAAAAATAAAAAGCTTAAATTATGCATTCCTTGAGATTGCACTCATCATGGCCTGAGAATTCTTTTTCTAACCTATTTCTTACCACTAACAATTACCTGCCTCTTTCAAATAGACAACATTTCAGATTAAACAACAAAAATTGTCATGATTTATATAGATCTACTGGGGCTCCCAAATCACAAAGCTACCAGGAATAGAACATATGATTTTAAATTGTGAGGGAAAAGAAAAATAATTGCTAGAAAGCTGTCAGAAACAGCCGGTAGATGATAAAAAATGAAAAACATAATCCTGAAGAACACAGGAAATGGAACTAAATCTTATTCCAGAAATTATCCCTAATGCCAATTTCTCATAGTTTGAAAGATGATATTCCTACCAATCTTGTGAAATATTCAGGCTAATTCATGTGCTTTCATCATAATCTAGGACAAGTATCTTGAGATCTTCAAGAAAATTTAAGGTTATGTTATACCAAGTGTCATACATTAAAATCTCGCTGCATTCAGGTTACAGCTAACAGCATCTGTACCTGATTTTAAAATGGTACCTCAGCACTTGGTTATGGCACACAGGACTTGAGATGAGGGAAGAAGAGGAAGAACTCTTGTCCATAAGTGGGATTTACCTAACAGAGTTAACATGTATAGAAATGGAGCCTGCTGTCCATGGCTGAAGCAAGATATACAAAACAGATACATGTTTATATCACTTTAACTACAATTATAAACTACTTTAAGGATGTAGAGAATGTATAGATATAGCTCTTTTTTTTAATAGTTTCACTTTTCTTTTAAATGTACTTTGTTAGAGCGTAACATGGCACTGGTGAGAGAATTAGGATATGACTGTTAGGTAGCTAAGTTTATTATAAAAATTTCCTTGCTTTTCTTTGCCATGGGGCCATCATATCCAGCATTTCCCACTCTTTGTCAAACATCATGATCTGTGTCCCCGTATATTTTGATAAAAGAGAAAGTTTCATATCTTTGAAAAGGGTTTTGTGGTTTAAAAAAAAAACAAAAAAAAAAAAAAAAAAAAAAAAAAAAAAAAAAACCAAAAAAACTCCACTTAGTAAGAGACTGAATCATGGTCAGCCAGACAAAACATTTTATCTACTAGTAGCTTATCATTTTTCTCTCCTTTTCTGTACAGTGAAAATCACAATGGAATCTAGTTTCTGCTAGACTTAAGTAGACCAGAAATATCTCGTAGGATTTATTTTCTTTACCACTATCAAGAATAGCTCTTAATTCTTTACACAGAGCTTTATAATAGTAAAGAAATTCTAAGTAAATCAATTTAGATTAAAAGGTGAGTTTTGCAAAAAAACCTCATAAGTCAAAATTATAACTCTATTCTAACTTTGAATAGTTAAAGAAAAGTTTCACTTTGAAAAGTGAAGGAAAACTTTAAAAAAATCTTTGCTGATAAAACCATTTCAGTCCTTTTTTTTACATACTAATAATATGACTTGTGATGCAACTTACAAAACATATTTTTAAATGAAAAACTACTTTATTTAAAACCAAGTTACAGAATTTCTTTAGATGGATATTTCAGCAAAGTCAATGTAGTTTGGTGAAGCATATCATAGTTGTATCAGCTCAATTGTCAGGGAAAATTCTTCTATCAAAATTTTTTTTTTCCAGAGAATTTAAAGTTGTTTAATATATTTATCCTACTGGATAAGATTTAGCTATGTTATATTTTGATGCATTCCTAATACATTTAACTTTGAATATCTTTTTTTTTTTTTTTTTGTTACCTTTAACTGAAAAAAATACAAAAAAAGTATGCAGTGGCAAGAAAACATAAAATATAATAGACTATACAAAGACTTTGCTTAATCCGTAAAAAGCTTCTAGGCTTACAGCTGATGATGTAAGCAGATGTATTTTTTTGGAATGCAAAGCGACTGACAGAAAAATGTAGTTCCTTGAAGTCTTTAAGTTACACTTTAAGAATAATCTCATCATAGGAAAAAAAAAAAAAAAAAAAAAAAAACCTTTCAACCATTCAATTTTCCAAAAGCCCTTTCCAAAAGTGCTCTGGAGCCCTTTGTATCATCGCTGTGTTTGTAATGGACCGATATAGCAAACAATGGTAGCAGTGGCAAATGTTTACTGGTTTTATGAAAACCAGAAATCATTCAGATCAGATGACTGTAAATGAATCCAAGCAAAATGAATCCAAACAAAAAGGGCACTTTGKGGAGTGCCCTTCCTTTTAGATCAAAGCGATTGGCAGTTTTCTGCTATAAAAATCAAGCCTCTCTAACAAAGAACTTTTTTCTGCAAGACTCCCACGTAAAAGTCCACCCTCACAGACTTGAAAGTGAAATATTATGTGAATATAAAAAAAAGAAGAAAACCATACATAACTATTGAAATTGTTGCTATAAAAAAAAAGGAAAAAAAAGGCAAACATATGTTTAGATTTAAACTGTTGCTATATAACAAAGGGTAGCAGAGCAAAGAATTTGTGTCATGCAAATGTGTAAATGTTAGAGATAAATGTTAAGTTTATCCATTAAACAAATAAAGAAAAAATCCACACAGTATAATGCTTTCTAAGTATTTTTTTACCTGGACAGTGTTTATTTATTGTCACTATTTTTTCCCCTTTATATTTTTGGCAGGTTTCTTATACTCTTTAAATATTGACAAGTGAAAAAGCGAAAAATTAATAACCTTTGCCCCCCCTCCCCCCCAAAAATATAATCATCTTATACAATGTTACAAATTTCTTAGAAGAGTACACCAGAAATATTTACGGCTTATGGATTATGGTTCGGCACATTCTGTCAAAATTAGGGCAATGCATACACCACAGTTATCCTAAGCTTAGTAAATGCTGAAGATCTGCATGGCTAGAATATCATTGCCCAGTTTTGCTTTCAGAGGTGGAGGCAGAGGAGWAAAGAATATAGATTAAATTTATGTRTATTCTAAAGTCTTTAGAGTCACTATAAAAATAAATAAATAAATATTAATGAAAAGAATGAAGTAGTGTGCTTAGTATTGTTCCATCTTTCAGAAGCAGTTGGAATGGAGCGCAAAGCTCGTATAAGCCACCAGGTAAAGCAATGGGTGTTATTCACTCTCCATTCATGGTCGAGATTCACAGGGCTTCGCTGGGGTCTGCCAGCAGAGTGAGGTACTTCCCAACCTAGGGGTGCTCCCAGCCTCTAGAGGGAGGAATGTGCTCTAAAACTTTCTAAAGACTTTTAGTCTAAAAGCCTTTCTAAAAAGGCTTTCAAGAGTCTCCAGCTCTCTTGGAAAGATATCTTGATCACCTCCCCACAAAAAGGACAGTGATAACACTTCTGGGATCATTCTCAGCACTAAGAAACTGTAAGAAAGCAGAATAGTCCAAACAGCCTCCCCTCTTTTTTTTCTAGCAAGGCACTAAGAAAACATTCTGTTCATCTTTGGAAGGAGAGGAATATAGGAAAGTTTAAGGCTGTCAGTCCAGCATTTTATTTAATAACCTTTCTGTTTGTTTGATACCTGTTTTGGCTCATATATTGAAACACCAAATTCCTTCTATATGGTCTCTTAAAAGCCAAACAATTTCACAGAAAGATGCAGACTCTACTCAGCTCATCAGATATTTTCTTAGATCCCAATTTCTACCTCCTTGTATGTACACACGTATTATCTATACCAACACCACAGAATCACAGAATATTCAAGGTCGGAAGGGACCTCTACAGATCATCTAGTCCAACCTTCCTGCTCAAGCAGGCACACCTAGAACATGTGGCACAGRGTGGCATCCAGGCGGGTTTTGAAGACCTCCAGAGTAGGAGACTCCACAACCTGCCTGGGCAGCCTGTTCCACCGATCTGTCACCCTCACAGTAAAGTTCTTCCTCACCTGGAGATGGAACAACACCAGTACCACTCTTACAAAGCAGGCCATGAAAAATACATACTAAAACCTTTTAAAAAGTCTATAACATAGCATTCTTCYCACCAAGTTCACTTTTAATCAATAATAATAACAAAACACATCACATTTATTTTTTATACCACAAAGCTTCTTCATAAGAAGTCAGTCTAAGGACACACACAACACAATAAAAACCTTACCTTATATCTGACTTAAGAGCTAGCAGCGGCMGACTCCTCAATCAGAGGCCATGCTTTCTTCTTAGGCAAAGAGAAAAAGGAAAGAATGATAATGTACACAGTGGCTACACAGTGGTAGCTTATCATGCCACCTGGTTATCAGCTGCTCTTTTACGG
>NW_020455381.1:229992-244079 GCF_003342845.1 Nothoprocta perdicaria | reverse complement strand
AAAGAAAAAAAAAGGGGGGGGTGGCAAAAATTAAGGCTTCCTATAGACTGAAATAGCTGCAGTGTTTTTCTCCAGGATGATGAAATAAATTTCTGCTCTTTTCCTTACTGTTCTTCTGTCTTTCAGATTACAAAAAAAAACTAAAAAAATTGACATCATCATTATCAAATGTTTAATATACCCTACCCTTTTATTTAATTCATTAAAGAAAGATCCATATGTGGTATATCATATATATATCAGTCATGGAATTGAATGTTTTCCTGTGTTGCAAGAGCTGAAATCCACAAATGTTCTGGCAAATGCTCTGGCAGTATGAGCTCAGACAATGGTAATTGTCTCTTTGGTCACTAGATTTTTGTTACCTAAAAATCTAGTAATGACAGCTATTATTTTCCCCAAAGTGCATTTTTAGATATAGACAAATTCTTCAGTTTCAAATGACTGCACATAGGGACTCTTGACTCAGTCTCTGTCAGACACCAAGAGATTCACCTTTTATTTAACCTTTTATTCTCTCCAAAAGAATAGATATCCATTCCACTCCTCACAGATTTCCTACCCTCCATATAGTTTACTAGGTCCTTAAAGTCAAAAAAAGTTAATTTCTCTGGAGTAAACAAACCATCTTTCTCTCTCTTCTCTTCAAATATGCCTTATAGGTTGGAATTATTTATTTAAGACACTGAAGTATCAGCCTTGAATAGGAAAGGTCTTAGAATCAGCGTTGTGCAGAGACTATTATGTTAGTTAGGGTATTTTTTTTGGTTGATTGGCTGAGATTTTTAAACCCCATTGAGATTTTTGCACARTCTTAACACTGAGATGGCATACAAAAATGATGGCACAAAATAATATCTTCATTGGACAACCACTCTGAGAATTTGTGCAACACAAAAATCTCAGCTAGCTCATTTCCACTGAGTATCTATTTAGAACTCATAAACGTGGAAAGGTTTATTCAAGTGCATTTTTTTTTCTAGATTATAAATCGATAGTCCCTTAATCTAAATTTTCATTTTAAAATTCCTCTCCTGAATATTTAAGTAATTCCAGAAACCAACTTCAAAAATTAAAATAGATAATAGAGTTTCCTTAAAATGGTATATCTGCTGCAAAACTACATTTTTATAACATGTTTTTAACAGTAAGATGAGGATAGGTATATTACTAATTAGCAGATTCCATACATGTAACAGTAGAAAACTAGGAAATAATTTTTCTTTTAAAAACTTTAGACATTTAGAATTAACACATGTGCAATAAAATAAATTCCAAATTTAGGATATTTAAAAGCACAGCTAAAGTATTATTACAGGTTTTCATCAGACATACCTTACATACATATATGTATATATTATTATATATTATATATATTTGTTAGTTTCTCTTCTTTCTGTGATGGAAAATACTGCTTTAATGTTTATAAATAAAATGTTCAATGTTCGTGTTTAGTACATAATCAAAAGACAAAGTAACACAGTAAAATTTATCAGACTTCTTCCCACTAATCATTAAAAGAGAATAGTTTGGATTTCAATGTTCTCTCTCTCTTCACAGCATGGATATTTTACTTTAAAAGAGGTCATCATGATGATTATCATCATCTCTATAATCTTTTCATCAGATATTTTGACTCAATTTTAAACCACTTTTATTAGAAACCAATTAATGGGTATTTTAATCACAAAAACTAGATTTAAGACTCTTTCAGCTTATAATCATCYTCTATATAGATATCTATTTTCAGTATTGCTATATCTAAATGTTCAGACCAGATGGACATGAAACTTTAACTGGGGTGAACAGAATTTTCAGTTAATGTCTGAAAATACCAATGAGAAAAACATCCAATCTCTTATCCCATATAAGGTTATTTGAGAACTGATTAGAAAGTAAGTAAGACCCAGGTATCATCTGAAAAAAATGTTCATTCAGATAAGAGATGCTGGAAATGTAAGCTACAACTACTACTATGAAATCAGTCCTACATGATGAAATGTGGAAAATATCCACACATTTAATACCTGTGTGGAAATTAATTTCTATTTTTGATAAAACAAATAAGATGCATATTCTAGAATAATTAAAGAAAATATTTTATATTTTGTAATTGGGCTAGTGACTTTATTCAGTAATTCTACTTCTGCAGTACAGAAATCCTACTTCTTGAATATTGAGAAAAAAAGCTACATTTCAATTCTTTTTGGAGTTTCTAAATCATACATGATTGAATTACAACCTGTAAGATTTGTATAGATTATGACCTTCAACTCTGATGATTGTTTCAACATAAAGTGTGAAGGCCATAAAAGCATAAAATAGAGCACCTACCTACCTGATGAAAGCTCACATCARGAATAGGTATCGTGAAAAATATTCTGATTAACCCAACATTCCTCTCGATTTTACACCAACAAACCAAATTCTACCTTGATTTTATCTGATTAAGGATACTGTAACTGCTATCCTTATATATACAAGACTGACTTTTTAGCCAATCTTTTCAAAGTTGTGTTTTAGGAGAAAAACAATAAAATCTGGAAGAAACAAATAACAGGTTTGGTTTTCATATCCAGAGTGTTGTACACAAGGCATTCATCTCCATTACTAGCTCAGACTGCTCTTTTGAAATATATTTTGCAATGATCTCTGACTTTTTATCCTTTGATTTGTGATGTTAAGCATCTCCTTCTGAGCAAAATAAAATTGGAAAACATGCTCCAGGAATGCACTTTGTGAACTGCAAATACAAATGGGCATTGAATCAATTGAACTATACTAAAATTAATAATAAAAAAAAATTCCTAAAATGTGTGTTACGGATGTATGGAACAGCATTTATCTAAGGTGGGGACTGCAAAGAGAACCATGGTGTACAGTTCAAACTAGAGAATTTTAATTATGAAAAATAATTACCTTTTTGTAGGAAAAAAAACACTGTTCAGAGCCAAATATTTGTAAGAGAGAGTAAYGGGGAAAATGGTCTGACTTTCTTGCAAGGGCTTTATACTTATATCCCAAGCATGAAACACCTGGGTTCTAAACAGTAATCTGGTCAACATTAAATTACGTATATAAAGTAGATATATTTCAAAGATGGAAATTATCTTTTTTTTTTTTTTTTAGTTGGTGATTATGAGATTCTTTGAGTAAGCACAGATTCAAATCTTCACACGAATGCAGAAATCACACAGAAATTTAACTCACCTTTCCCACCAGGAGGTTACTGTCAAACAACCTCCAAATTTAATCCTAAAGATTTTTTCCATATAACACTACTTGGCAAATTATACTCCWTTTTGCAGATAGCATCTGGATTACCCTAATCATTTACTTAACCATTCAGGAGTGGAGAAGGGGAAAGATGACTTCATTTGGATTGCTTTTGGGTATCCCACACTTCTAGTCTGCACARTAGAAAGGAAGCAAACAACCAGGTTGCTGCAGCATAGATTAGAAAGGGGACACTACTCCAAGCCTTTGTCTGCCTGAGTATTTTAATTCCCATCAGGAATACATGTTTGACATGAACTTCCTGCTCTTGCATTCACATCAGTGAACAGCATTGGAGCATACGAACAGTATTGTCTTCACATGAAGCCACACTAGAAGATGCATTCAAGAATTTAATTTACTGTGTTTTAACTGCTACTAAATGATTGGACCAAAAGACCAGACTATATATACATTTCAGTAAAATCCACAACGTGTGGACTGCAGATCCTCAAAACTAACTGCTTCATTGCTTTTCTCCTCTCACTCGACACTACTTAATATAGATACAGCCTGAGTCACAACTTTTCCCTACTTTTGTTTTAAAATCCAGATTCATCTCTACTATCTCCTGTCAGATATACTTGAGGCTTTTGTTTCTAATTAATGCTGAACTCAGAAAGTCAATTTAATGGCTTCCACATTGACAAACAAAAATCCTTGTGTACCCAAACCAACATATACACACAATTTTGCTGTTGACATTGTGCTTAAGTGGTTACAAGATTTTACACAGCCAGGAAAGGTTCTGTCTTTCTTTTTTTTTTTTTTTTTTTTTTTTTTTCTGAACACCTAATCAACACATTTGTGTTACTTACTCATATCTAAGCTTTTTTTTAAAGAAAATAAAACCCGGCAAAAGATAATGTCTTTGGGAAGCTAAAGAATTTAAAGGTGATGATAAAGTGGCACTTAAATAAAAAGGCAGCAGAGCCAAAGAAAAGAATGGTTACACTCTAAATAGAACATTACACTTTAGTATTTGCAAATAAGTTGAATTAATAGCTCAAATTTGAGTTTTATTAAGTAGGTTCTGCATGCCTGGAAGGCTTCCTTATTTAACACTTGACAGAAGTAACATTTTCCCCTTGAGCTACTGTGCTTATCAGATGCTCCCTAGAATTTCATGAGCATATTATTTTTTTCTGAAATCCTGCACTAACATGAATGCAAATCCATTTCCATCCTGACATTTAACACTGATAACATTTAGTTATTTTACACTCTAGGACAGCAATTTATTTTTTATTTTATAATTATATTCGTAATGATGAATTAGATAATTACCTCCTGGACAATTTGTATCGATATAGGCCAGATTCACATTCAAAGGAAAAAAAAAAACAAAAACAAGGTCAAGCGCTCACTCTCAAATAATGAAAAGAAACATAAAGCTGAAGATGAAAGTTCATTTGAAAGCACAAAGCTTAGACTAATACATTATTTTCTCCTCAAAGGATGTTTTATGGTTTTAAAAATTGCTGTGTAGCAATGTCTTGTTGCTTGTAAATCCAAGCCTCAGAGACAAGGCAYGTCAAAGGAAAGAAATTTCCAGTACAAGAACAATAAGTAGATGTCAACCTTTGCCTAGTTTTTCAAATGTATTTCTGAAAGAAGTTAATAAAKCCTTTGAAGTTTAGACTCAGTTTGAAATTTAAGCTTTCAAACTTAAAACTCTTACTTAGTTTTGCAAACTTCACTATTGCATAATTTCAAACAAACAGATCTGTTTCAGCTGCTTTACACAGGAACTCTGAGCAAACTAAAACGTTATATAGAGGTACATTATGAAAAAGGTTTTCTAGTTGCACAAACACAAATGTGTAGGCCTGTCCCATGTTTCCAGAATGCAATGTTTTGCCTGTCTTTCTGTGTGTGTGTATACTCTGGATCCCCATCTTTTTAAGAGCTCTTATTATGTATTTAAGAAAATCAAAATCAGTGCTGCTCTTTTAGGCAAATGTATGTCCTGGCCATTATGGTCATTTTATGTCCCATCACTTATTCCCTTCTTTATGCTTGGTATTTTTTGTACTCAAATAGAACATTCGTAATTGCTTTGTACCCTTTATTTTATAGCTCTGCAAGATTTTCTAATAGCAAAGGGAATATTTTGCCACTAAAGCATATGTGCATTACTGTATGCTGCTGTGCACTATTTAGCAGCTATTGCATAAGTACTAATGCAGAGGTGACTGCAGTTTATTGTGCCCAGTGAATATATATTCTTGTATGCATCTATCAAAAGGATAGCCATGAGACAAATTACATTTATCATGTACATCATTTTTTCAGGCTAACTTCTGAAACTGCTTTGAAACAAAAGAAGGCACTCAGAGGAACAATAATAAATCACACCTTAAAAAATCAGTTAAATCCACATTTATTTKTCTGCTTTTTTTCTGGGTAAAGCACATCTTCCTTAACTGAATTTTATCTGAAAGAAGCATGTTGTGTGTTAAGACAAAGTCTAAACAAATACACTTTAGACTTCTATTAAAAAAAAAAGAAAAAAAATCACTAAATTTGGAAATAGAGCAATCTCTCCTTTACCAATAATTTGATAGTCTCTTTCTCATTGATGAATTGCACAGCAATTACAGTTTAAAAAAAAATATAAGATACTCATCCAATATCTAAAAAGATTAAACTTAAATTCGTACATTTTCTTATGTCAAAGTTAAAACAAGGATGTTCAAGTGTGCATCCTATCTACCTACTCTGAAGGAAATAGATTAATGAAGAATTAATGTGAAGATAAATAAAGGATAAATACTTAATCAATTTTATTTTTTCCATGACTGTCCTCTCTGTATGCACAATAATAMAGTATGTTTGTGGAGCAAAATAAATGCCCTCAAGAGTTTCAAAGACAGCTTAATAGCTCAGCAGAGCCCTTTCTGCTTGAAAAAATTCTTTATGTGTAAAATATACAAATWGTCACCAAATTAGCTAGAATTGTTCCTCAGATAACTAGAATCATTCTGAAGATACAGTTTAAGTAGTCTTCCCTAGCAGAAGATGGAATTCTATTTAAATTTCCTGTTTCCTAAATGAATATGTTAACCTCTTCCTGCAAAATGAATCAGACAAAATGAAGTATATCAACATTCTTTCCAATGATTTTTTAAAAGATACTCCTAAACAATATTTTTGTATCTCATAATTTAAACCTTGAGTTTCAAGGTCCTACCAATGAAAAGCCACTAGGAATAAAGTTTATAGAAACTCATGAACACTCTTTTGAGTCTCTAAGTCTTTATGTCTTGTTAAAGACAAGATGGTCTCACTTTGCGCTTGTGCCAAGGGCTGAAGGTTACACTARTGCAGTTCACTGATGTTAAGGTAACCCAAACAAGTCTTGTCTGCCTCTGTCTCTGATACAGGCATTAGCTTTTTAGAACACAATCAATCTTGCATTGTGAGGACCTAACAATAGCCAAGGAACATATATTCTGTACATAAACCATCACCTCTCTAGTCAGTGTTTTTATATCCTGAGAAGAATGCTAAATAGGTCTGAAAGGCACTTGGAAAAACTGTAAAGTGCTGTAAATGTTAGCATAAATATCTATGTACTGTGCTAGAAATATTTTTATGGAGTCCTAATTTAGATTTCCCTCCTCAAAATATTTTCTGTTATCTAAGATAAAGAAGATTGCTGAGTGAATCATAACATGCAATCTTCCATTTTCTTGCTGGGTAGTATTTTTCTACAAGCAATTAACCTATGAAAATTTTGAAAAGATTCTGTAGCTCCTTTTTGTGATCGTTGTTTTGTAATTTAGGTACTGTAGTTAAGAAACACATATATTTAAGAAATAAAAAATATTTCCTATTGGCAGATGTAAGGACATGCCAACAAAATACAATGAACTCTTAAAACTTCTTATTTTAACAAAGTTGAAGCCTATGTACTACTATGTTTTCTAAGCTTCCAGTCTTTTCATGACTCAGTTATGGGGGTGTAACTTAGTATTTCAGGAATTTGGCAAGTTTGTAAAAACAGGAAATACAAAATAAAAAAAAAAAAAAAAGCATACACACTAAGTGACTACAATATTATGAGGAATCTAGACACATAGCCTTGTTCCAAACAAACTGCAACAAACTTTGCATGTAAAACTGAATATTGTATTTTGTGGTATGGAAAGTAATAGTTCTCTGGAGCTCCATACAACACTGATCAGTGCAAAGCAATCAATATATAGTCTCCTGTAACCAGTAAAAAAGTCTCAGTTCAAGAATTCCTAGGATGAAAGAGAATATCTCAGTTAAATATAGAGTGCTCTCTCTTGTGATCACGATTGCTAATAAGAATTATCTCCCTAGAGACAAGCATCCTGTTGATGAGCGTCAGATATTACATCATTTTCTGTTCCCTGTAAATGCCCATTACGGACAGCTTATCTGTTACACATTTAATTTAAGAATTAACCAAATCTTAAATAAGATAAGAAACAGAGACATCTGTAGGGTGCAAGTCAAAACCTGACCTTCAATTGTCCACAGAAAGCAGCAACTTACAGATTARGATCTTCTTTCATACAGATAAGTGAATGTGTGCTAATAGCCAATGAGAAAAGTCATAAGGGAGTCAGTGGAAACATTTACTGCATAAAAATTTAAATAAACTGCACCCTTCTATGGATAAAAGAATTTTCTCCTGTCAGGTATCAAACACTTCATCTTTATAAACACAGTATTAAAAAATAGAACATAATCGCACTTTAACTATTCTTGACCATGCTTAAATGAATGTTAAATTTTGTTTATATGAGTAATCTCTTTAATTTTAATGACACATAGCATATATGCATAAATCCAGTTTCTGCCTCTAGATATATCCATTATTATCTTGTATATCTAATTCAARTGTAGTCAAACATAAAACCAGTATGACCAAGAAACCTGTACCCCAAAAGAAATCAAAAGAGGCTATGTATCATGTATATAAATATAAATTTCTATAGAACTCACATATTGATCATGAAAATGAAAATTTAGGATTCTAAAGACTCCAGAAACAGTAGATAAAATATCTTTCTGTATTCAATATTTTCTTATCCTTACTTTGTGTAATATGTTTTATCAACATACTTTAACCTTTTCTCCTGCTGATGTGCTCCCTCTGGAGTATCTTTTTGACCTTTTGTTTGCTAATGCTATCTAGACTTTTCACAATTTGCTGAAAGAGTACATCCTTTGTACACTGTTTTTGCTCTTGTGCTCTATTGCCTCTGAGAATGTTTACACTATGAAGACACATACCTTTGAAATTTTCCATTAAAATATACAAATAAATAAGAATTGATATCATGATTAATATAATTTTGTTCTTTTTTTAATAGGTGTATGGATAAAAAAAACAATTAATTTATGGCATATATGGCATATATTAGCAGCATGAAGCTCCTCAGCCCACTGATTTGAACTAATCAATTTGGTTCATATCGTGGTAGAATTACTGGAAAGTTAAAGGGTAATAAGTATGATATGATTGAATATTTCTACATACTAATAAACAATTCAACATGCTAAACACAAGGACTAAACTGATAATATGGTTTTATGTATAGAGGTGTATACCTATATATCCTATTATATATATACATATATATACATATATATACATATATATATATGTATATACACACAGAGGATCAATTGAAATTGTTCTACTACATTTTATCATCCAGTAACACATATATGTATGGTCTACAGGAATCCAGTAAGTGTTTTAAGATATTTTAAAAGTAAAGCAGTATTGCTTTTCATTTTCTTTCTCCCTTTGAAGGTAGATAATCCAATAACAAATCACTCTATTAAAGAAAGGGTATATACAGAGAAAGGTAAAAAAACTCTAAAATAAACTAAAACAGCTTTTCTATTCATTAAAAYAATCTAGGATATGAAACCTTTTTTGTGAATATACTACAGCTGATAGTAGCATATCTCTACAGCTGATATGTCCAGCCCACCAGAAATTCAATGAGACAGAGGTCGCCAGTATGTGCCATTTTTACTGCGTTTACAAGCTACCCTGTAGCTTGAAAACAGCTCACAGTAAGAGACGTTTTATGACTATTTAGTGTTTCCAAGATAGATATTAGTTTATACACAGTTAAATGTGATCTAAATTAACATGAACTAAGCTACAAATTACTACTACTACAAAAAACTACTACAAATTACTCAATTGCTCTGCCTTATTTTTACTGGTGATTCCATGATCTAAATTTGGCATTAATGTGCACCTGCTTTGGATGTGCAATAAGTATTATCTGTTGAAGCAGTAAGACCACTCTTGCCCCTAAAATACCTTCTTGAGAATACAAAAGTCTTACTAGAATGTATCTAAACTGAATAGTACATAGCTGATAGGGTCTAAAAATGAAAGAATATTCTATATTATTTAAGCATATTGGTACTGCTATGATGTTAAATAATTGATAGGTGGAATTCCAGAATATTTGTGTACTTCACTAATGTAAACTGTAGAAACACACTCCTTAAAATACCAAATACCTCAATAGAAACTGTGAGTGCACKACTTAGTTTAAGGAGGAGAGGGGGGGTATGTTCGCCAAATACTTCTACTGTGTATCTGCACCTCAGTATTTAAAATTTAAATTCATTTTGACATTTCTTTTGGCCTATATGAGACAATAAAGGATAATAGCAGAGAAACAAAGAACTGCTATTACTTTCACGGCAGGAGCACTTCTCTCGCTTGGTAGACAACTGAAGGAAAAATAAAATTCAGATCTGTGACAAAATCATGACTACAGGTGTAATATAAATGGAAAAAGGGCAAAAGATTTCCGGAAAGACCTTGTGTGTTCAGCAAGATACTCCAAGTCAGCTTTAGGTGGCCACATGATGTGCTTCAATGTTGCTTTTCCATGAGCAATGGCAATTTAGAGGAAATGTCAGCAAATTATTGCCTGCTGAGGAGCAATTTGGAGTCAGGGCAGTAGAAAACAAACTGATGCCAGCAGCAAGTGAAAAATACCTCCCACATCTGATACCTTAGATGGAATGCAGAAAGAGAGTTATGCTCAGGTTAGTACAATACAAGGCTGCTACTGCAATGCAGCACTAAGCAGGTTTTTTATTTTTAGAAGAATTATCCTTCAGAAGTCAGTTAAAATTTCACTTGTGCTCTGCATACTGCAAGAAGAACAAGTCGTGACAGTGGACAAATAATATTAAGCAGAACTGAGAATTTTTGTAGAAATATATATTTCTCTCACTCTTCATAGTGTCAGTAAGTGTTCCTTAGTCTTTGTCTCCTCTGCTAACTCTGAAAACTGAGGAGTTAGTTTCAAAAATGCTGCAAAGTAATGTGRGACTTCCTGAAGACTTGTACTTTGAATTGTTTGATTGTGAGTAATATTTAGAAATAAGAAAGTAGAAATCTGTGAACTTTTTAAAAACTATTGTGTGAAGTATAGCTATTGACAAGAAAAGAAAGTTCATAATTGATTTTATGAGTCAAGTAATAATCTGTGCTCTACAGCCAGGTCTTCTCCCTTAGAGGATAACAAAAAAAATCCCTGATGTGCCATATTTAGACAAAGCTAAGCAACTGCCAAGGGACTTCCATTTTCAGATGAAAAATGTAGTAGCTTCAGTATCATTTATGCATTTGCAGATAAATTAAGGTGACTATTAAACTTCTGTAATTCAGCAGGGAGTTACGTTAAGTCTGTTTCATGAAAATTATTATTATTGAGCTCTCAGCAACAACATTTTATTGGTGCCAGCTACTCTTATGATTATTGTCCTTCTCCTCTTAATCCCAACAGCAACAAACAATCCTTGAAGAGTGTCTTATTCAAGACAGCATAGGGTTTAAGAAGGTGCACCAGCTGTCCACTTTTTCATTTCCACAGCTTGCTCTGAAAGAATGTAAGCATATTTAGGGGGGGAAAAAATGCTCTGTACTCATTTAAGAGCCTTCATGACCAACAGCAGCACCTTAGACACCAATCCATCTTTCATCTGAACAGTCTTCTAGACTCATTTTTGGCCCTATCCACTAGTCAAGTGCAGTATTTACTGCACTAACCTCAAGCCTACCATATCATGAAGGGCAATAGATTTTCACCATTAATGCTGAAAACTGTAAAAAAAGCCTTGAATAGCACTCCTCTGTGCTATAACACAGTCCTATGTGGCTGTTTTGACTTCACAAAATTGATCTGAATTCAAAATAAATTTTTTTGGAAGGAAATGAAAATTTCTTAACCTTTTATGAAAATCTAATTCCCACATGATGATTCACAAATATGTTTAAATTTAATCTGAGGTGTCACTTTCTCTCCTGTACACACAATATTTATGTATACCTTGTTAGTACACRACCAAATACAACAATTATAACTAAGTGTCATTCAGGTACTGGTCATAATTACTAGTCTAGTTAAATAAATCTCTTCATCGTGACAGGTCACCTTGCTGTAGTGACTAAACATCAGAGTAATAGTTTATTTCTTTGTAAGGGAAAACAAATATTTCCSTTTGTAAAGGGAAATGTAAATATCTAGATTTGTTACTCAGCATCCTGACAAAATATGAAAACTCTTTTGAGGGTTTTGAGTGGCTGATTCTCATTATTTGTACAGTAATTCATATAAACATATGAATCAGGTGGACAAGATTCTTGGATCTTTGATGACTTTCTCTGAAATACACAGGTTATGGTTTCTGTAAGCCAATGCCCTCAATGTCCATGAGAAAAGTCCTAAATGATATCTCAGATAATATCCTAGCTAGTCCAATCCTTTATTCATTTAAGTCTCGAAGACTGAAGGCTCCTAGAAAGTATGGTGACTCAACACAGACTGCAAATCCTGGTTAGAGAACTATATCTTACTTGTGCTTCTGGGTAAGAAGGAGAAACTGTTGTGATTGACTGCCTATTTCCTATCTACTGCCTTGGCTTAAAAATTCACGTGCTTTCTTCTGTTCAGTTCTGAATATTCACATAATGTCTTCCTCATTGCTTCACTAGATTGCTCAAATGATCTTAACATGTACATTATGACATGAATTTTGCAAGAACATACCAAATAATTTTTGCTGACCTTAGCTTYTCTCAGAGCTATACCCTCAGAGACAGGTATAGATCCATCTGTATTATTCACAAGCAGGAAATGGAATGAAGCACAGTTCACTTTTTCTTGATATAGTAGAAAAATGGCTTTTATTGAAACATTTTGTGAAAAGTGCAATGAAAAAGCCAGTTCTTGGCTAAGCTGTCTTAATTGCCCCTCACAGAGTCTAGACAAGTTCTTGACATTTGTATCTATAACATTTTGATTTTTAACTCCTAAATAAAAAAGGAAAATAAAACATGCTTCATTTAGCTGAAGGTAAATTTAATGCTGGAAAATTATTGACTTGAGAATTTAAATTTAAATCCTCTCAATAAAGAAGTAAAAGCTTTTCCACAGAAACCTGCCTGTAGGTGTTGCATCTAATAAATGAAGCAGAGTGTTCCAATCACTTTTTATTTTATGTGGATAATAATTCTGTATGATTGATTTGGACTCATCCATCTTTGTCTCCCTAATACACGTATCCTTTCTTGAATCTTTTGCCTGTATTCTCTGTCTTGTCTGTGACACTTTGTTTCAGCACAATTAACGTTTACAGACCATAGAAGATGATTTCAGGCTAGATCTCTTTCCCTAGTTTGCCACAATGATGTGCATGAAGAGATCTTGAAATAATTTATACTGAAATATTTCCTACAAAACAGCAGGTTATCTCCCCTACTCAGTGTCATCATTTCCTATTAAATTTTTTAAGAAAGGTCTCAGATAAAGATGCAAATATAACATAGCTTTTCTTTACTATAGTTATATCTACAAGTAAAAATGAAAAGAATTCATTATGGTAACAAAGCTAAGGGAATAGATAATAAAGGGAAGATACTTAAAAGATTTAGATTTATTTTACTCAAGCACTTAAAATGGTTTTTAATTACATTGCAGAAACCTTAATATTCACCAAAAAAGTTTATTAATATAGTTATTACATTTTTTCTCTAAAATACTGCTATCTATAAATGGTTAATTCTTTAGCACAATGCTGTTACAGATATTTCTATACATTTGAAAGATGAAGATATAATATTTTGTTTATGTTTTGCTTAATATAGTCTATAAATCAAAGAAACCCCTGGAGTTTGTGTTTTCTATCATCCAAAGACAAGAAGTCATTCGTAGTATATTTATATGTATTGAGGAATTAGTTTTCTAATTCAGAAATGTGTTTTCTTACGCTTTTTGTTTTGACATTGTGCTTCAGAGTGCCCATCCCACAGAAGAAACATAAGCACATACAAAGTCACTAGCAAAAACTACTCAGTAAAACTTGGAAAAGACTTCTTTTTCATAGACTGTCTCCCTGTCTAGAACTACAACAATGCCAATTAACTTTTATGATAAGTGGTATATTCTTCTTTATCATTCTTCTTATGATAAGTGGTATATTCTGTGGAAGAAAGGACAGGCCCCTTGGGATAAATACAGGAACGTTTTCAGGGAATGCAGGGATGCAACAAGGAAAGCTAAGGCACAACTGGAATTAAATCTGGCACGAGATGTTAAGAGTAACAAGAAAAACTTCTTCAAATATATCAACAACAAAAGGAAGGTCAGGGAGAACGTGGGGCCACTAGTGAATGGGGTGGGTACCCTGGTCACGAAAATCACGGACAAAGCAGAGCTGCTGAACGCCGCCTTTGTTTCTGTGTTTGTCAGGGGCAGCCCTCTAGAATCCCAGGCCCTAGGGACACA
>NW_020455381.1:176368-229057 GCF_003342845.1 Nothoprocta perdicaria | reverse complement strand
TTGACCATGAGACAGCAGTGTGCCCTGGTGGCCAAGAAAGCCAATTGGGATCCTGGGGTGCATTAAGAAGAGCGTCTCCAGCAGGTCCGGGGAGGTGATCATCCCCCTCTACACAGCCCTGTTGAGGCCACATCTGGAGTACTGCGTCCAGTTCTGGGCTCCCCAGTACAAGAGGGATGTGGAGCTGCTGGAGAGAGTCCAGCGCAGGGCTACCAGGATGATCAGAGGCCTGGAACATCTGCCCTATGAGCAAAGGCTGAGAGAGCTGGGTCTGTTCAGCCTGGAGAAGAGGAGGCTGAGGGGGGACCTGATCAGCGTGTATAAATACCTCAAGGGAGGCAGTGAGGAGGAGGGAGCTGGCCTCTTTTCAGTGGTGGACAGTGATAGGACTAGAGGAAATGGCTTCAAACTGAAGCATCGGAAGTTCCACAGGAACTTAAGGAAGCATTTCTTCACTGTGAGGGTGACAAAGCACTGGAATAGGCTGCCCAGAGAGGTTGTGGAGTTCTTTGGAGATCTTTAAAACCCGCTTGGATGCAGCCCTGTGCCACGTGCTCTAGGTGACCCTCTGTGTGCAGGGGGGTTGGACCTGATGACCTCTGAGGTCCCTTCCAACCTTGGGCATTCTATGATTCTATGATTCTTTTTTTTTCTGGTTACACTTAGACCAAAAATTAACCTGAGCCATGTGCAGTCATGTGTAAGCAGTCGGTCATTCTGGATTCTTCCCTGGGGACTTTGAGCTCATGGCTTCTATCAAAACTAATTTTAAGAATCCATCCAATGTGCACTTTTGGTGTTTTATGGCCAACTGATTTTCTGCTAGAAATAGATAAATGTGTCATSAAAGTCCGTAAATACTTTTTCAGAGTAAGAGCTTGTATCTACATTAGTGAATAAAGCATCCACTCTCTTTTTCAGGCCAGGTATAAAGGGCCCTGTGTGCCCTTGGCTTCACATCTGGACATTCAGTCATGACTTCCTGGGCAGATTACTAATAACTGCGTAATTAATAATTAGTACGAATTACTAATAGAAAAAAAAACTTTAAGAAAAAACTTGAAAAAAAAATTTACAGAAAAAGTACTAACTGTAAATAAGACCTATAAAAAAGATATAATTGAAAATTAAAAGASATTCATTTTATAAACTCAAAAATCCTAATTGCTCAGAGAGACATTAAAAATGCAGTGACCTACAGTAGATAACCCCTTGTTAAACATTCAGCATAGCATTCTATAGATTGAGAAGTTAGTTAATCTATAAATTCTATAAATTCATTGTGAATACTATGCTCTTATATCACAGCAAGAAAAGGAGAGGGCAAAGCTACAAGATAGACATGAACAGCACACTTCAAAAATGGAGTCACTTGAATTAATAGGAGAATTACAAAATACAGATATTACTTGAAAGTAGGCAGAGAAGTTAATAAAGTCATTAGATAATCAAGAATATTCACTGCTATAATTAGTACTATTTTTTATAGCTTGTGGAAAAGGTTTCAAATTTGGTAACTTTTTCCAGAGCTCTTTCTGAGCTCCCTCAGTGGTACCCTCTAAAATTCTCTTTCTCCATTTTCTTCCTAAATATCTATTATTCCCTTTAACAGCTGGTCAATTTTTAAGTATTTTTTTTAAATCACCAAATACAGTGGATTCTTAGTCTCATTGGATATGCTGATATGAATATGTTGAAATAAATTAGCTTATATCAATCAGTTAGCTGACACAACACATTATTTCTCAAAGTAGGAATGAAACCTAGTGTTAAATAAAATAGCTCAAATTCTAATACTATTGGACAGTATGTCTGCATACACACCAAGCTTTCAGTTGAAATGCAGATAATTTTTGTTCTTTAAAAGCAGATGTATGCTTCATACAGTTTTCAGTCTGGTTCGTCATATTACTAKCTTCTACAAAAGATCTTTTATGACAGATTAAGGGAGGCTTTTATCTCCTCATATACACTGAAGCTTAAAAGTTTCATTTTTGAAATTGCAGCTGTCTCCTTGATCTTTAATGTTTTGCAAGGTACTTTCATACTTTCTATTAAGTCAATTTTAGGATTATCTCATCTTTCAAAGTTTTGAAACTTTTACATTGAAAGAGACTAGCTCACTTTTCCAGTATTCCATGAAAGACAGAAAGCAGGAGCAAGATCATTAAAAATATTGTCACTGGGAAGCTCAAACAAAAGCATTATTTCAGTTCCATCAGATATCAACCAAATGTTAAAATATCTCATGTATACCAGTGTGTATAAATACCACAAGGGAGGGAGTGAGGAGTGAGGCCACCACCTCTTTTCAGTGGTGGCCAGCAACAGGACTAGAGGAAATGGCTTCAAACTGAAGCATCAGAAGTTCCACAGGAACTTAAGAAAACACTTCTTAACAGTGRGGGTGACAGARCCCTGGAACAGGCTGCCCAGGGAGGTTGTGGAGTCTCCTTCTCTGGAGATCTTTAAAACCCACTTGGACGCAGCCCTGTGCCACGTGCTCTAGGTGACCCTGCGTGAGCAGGGGGGTTGGACTAGATGACCTCTGAGGTCCCTTGCACCTTAAGTATTCTATGATCCTATGATTCTATGAAATGCTACTTTTGTTTACACAGATGGATCATACTGAGCTATCAAAAGGTTACCTGAAGGTAAAACCCTCTAACACTCTTCTGAAGATATATTTTAAAATATAATCTTTTACTGCATAACGGCTGGTCTGAAAGGTCTCATATTTGAAAWATATTTCCTAAAAAAATGTAAATATGTAATTTATATTTCCGTCTACACATGAACACACATTAGTATTAACAATATCTTTAGCACTTTATATCAAGTAATTTTGTCATTTCATATTAATGACTTTGTTAGAAGCCCCTAATTAATATCTTGTGTGGGAAATACACAGCAGGAATACCAGAAATAACTAGATGAAGTTATAGGGTAACTCTTTTCCAGAGTCTAAATTCTTCTAGTGCTTGCATGTTACAGACATTTCTCATTTAGGCTGTTTTCAAAATAACCTCCTAGCTGTAGAAGTCAATTTTAGGAAGTAAAAGTGTGACAGCTGTATGTAAAGGGCAACTATGAATTTCAAAGCAGCATAAGACATTAAGACAGGCTTCACACAGGAACTTAATGGAAGCTAGAATCTAATCCCCCTTGGCCCTTTGAAATTCCCCGAAGCCTACAACTGAAGTAAAGAGAACTGCCAAAATTAATAGATTCAATAAATTGTGCAGCCAGAAGGCACTGTCACCACCATCCTTTTTCACTGCCTGCATAATACAAGTCATAGGAAATCTCTGCTTTAATTCCTGCTCCAATTTCAGTGTACATGGTTTAATTGGAAAATATATTTTTCAACAAAATGCTTTTTTTCAACTTAAAATGTATGATGGTCATACAACAAGATGATCAACTTAAAATGTATGAGGACCACAATCCCGAATAAATTGTTCCAGCAGTTTAAAGGTTTAATCTAAATTTTGATGAAATAAATAAGTAATGAAGGAAAGAGGAAAATACATGTTTTCTTGTCTAAAATGTTTACATTTTGACTTCTGGTTATTAGATTTTTTTGTTTGATGGACCAATATATTCTTAAATACTCCTCATGAAAATATTTGCATACTTTATGCAAAAATCTTCTTATTCTTCCTTTAAGTAATCCTAAATCCATCCAGTTTCCTAGTTACTCATTGCAGAACATTTTCCAATATGTTGATCATTCATCTCTGAAATCCCTGTTTCTTGCATTCTTGCACATTTTTATAAAGTACTGGCCGCAGAATGAAAATTCCTATTCTAGTCAGGTGCATGAGTCAAATGGAAAAAAGAAGAGAAAAGAGAGAAGTGAAGAAGAAAGAGAAGGAGAAGAGGAAAGGAGAGAGAGGCAGGATGCTTATGACAACCATGAACAAGTCACAAAATTGTCATGGCAACAGCAAATCTAAGAATTATATCACTGTCCATATGACAGGTTTGTAGGAGAGATTATTCTTCTACGTACTATCACAATTTTGGCTATATGTATATATGCATATGTACATAGTTTTACTTCWCTCAAAAGTCTTCTTGCTTCCACAGTTTATTGGAAACAAGATTTCCCCCAAAATAATTCCTTTAAAAGATCTCCTATTATATTAATTCTGGAATAAGTGGTACTTTTTATCACTAGCACCATCATTAATATATTTCCTATCTATTTTCCATTCATAAAATCTGTGACTGCATTTTCTCTGTTACAGATTAAACTGTGCCTCTACCATTTCTACCAGTGGTTCAAAATCTATGGAGTATTCCCAATAAACCAGAAATGTTTTAGATAACTATTCTCACAGACATTAATTCACCTTGCTGTATATAGTATTGTTTTAAAATACAGACTATTTTTGCTGTGATATATGCAGSTTTTTCTGAAATCTGGAAAATCCCATCTTTAAATTTGGCAGATGATACAGCACTGAAAGCAGRAGGTGCTAAGAAAGCAACACAGACYAAAAATAAAAGCCCCACTTTACAAACAAGCACTTAGGGAGGTGACTGCTGCTTTCTCTAGTAGGATTTGTTGACCTGTGGCAGATGCCGTGTCTGTTAGATTAGTGACCTGCCTTGTGTCTCATGTGTTAAGATACAGATCCATAACCTTTCTGTATCATTTATCTCTGAGTTATCAGTGTCCTAGAAACACACATTGTCTTTTTTTTTTTTTTTTTTTTTTTTCACTCCAGGGGCTACCTCAATCCTTTTGCTGACTTAATTCTTCTTGAAGAGATTATAAACTATAATTTTAATATGCAGATGATATTTTGGTAGGTATGAATTTTACCTACTGAATTTTCAGATATTAGATCTAAGTTAAGCTTGTAAATGAACAATTGAAATTTCTTTATCTATTAACTATCCATTTCTTTTAAATAATTTCTACTCTTAACATTGCTTATGGTCTTGATGAATAAWGTTCTTGGCATCTTGATTTTGTGCTGGACGTTTCCATTATAATCCCATGTTTTTCATTACTCAGAACTGTCATTAATTTATTACACTGCATGAATCATAGATCTTCTCTATCTTGCCTTATTCTCTGCTCAGATACATATTCAATGAACTTTAAATAACTATTCTCTTAAGCAAAAAAATGAAAACCTTGCTTCTGCTTTTTGAGTTCTATTCTTTTGCTGAGGCATATATCTTACATTGTATTTCAAGAAAAGCATCATATTGATACTTTTACTGATACTTTTACTATTAGTACCTGGATTTTTCAGAACCATATTATTGCCAGTTTTGTTCCAGTCTTCTTGAGTTTTATATTACAGTCCTTACCAGACCATTGAGGAATCTCAGCTATAAAATAGACACCTACAGGAAGGACAACCATTTCTAACAGATGTCTCATTAAAGCATAACTGCAGCAGCATAGCTGCTTTGGAGGTTTGTATGTTTGTTTGTTTTAGGAAAAAAAAAAGGCAGGATAGTTTTCACAAATGAAGTGTTTTTCATGAAAAAGTTAAAATAACTGAGTTTTGAGAGCAAAGCATACCATCTCTCAGTACCAGTGATGCCTTTCATTTTGACAATTGTACAATYATGCATCAGCCAGCCCAAATCACAGCAAAGTGTTGTGGGAATAGTGGCCTTCCTTTTATCCCCATGTTTTAGTCTCTGGGCTTGGTGGATTGTACCACTCAAAAACCACCATGCTTTCCTGATTAGACTGCTATATTTTACTATCAAAGTATAACATTATGAAAGGCACAAAGATTGCAAGGTGAAAATGTCCTGCAGACCATCAGGACCTTCTCAATCACCTTTGCCCTCTGAAATCTTGAAGAGAAATACTTSATCAGCTACTGGAATACTAAACCTAAATGACAAAAAAGGCTGAAAAGAATCATTCTCCCCACTCATAGTATAAAATACAACATCTGTAAAGCTAAGGTTCAYTCAGGTTCATAGTAATTCCCGGATTAATCATCACGCCCATTTTCTGCACCTAAATTAGCTTGCAGGTATGCATAACTTTCCTTTCCTTTGTTCCGAACATTGCTAAAGAGGTTTTTAAAAATTATATTAATTATAGTGCTATGGTTTTCAAAAAGCCCTTAACTCAGTAAAATTTATATCAGTTCTCACCAAAAAATGCAAAGGTACCTTTCCTCTCTAAAGATCAGTGTAATGTCAAATTATATTCTTCTGTTTCACTTCTTCTGTTTTTCAGTGCTAGAGCTGTTTAAAACAATGTTGAAAAAATAATAATAATCTTGCGAGAGTGATCAAAATGTGAGTCTTCCCACTCAGTGAAAGGAATAGCAAAGTAAAAGCCATTACCTAATCTCCAAGGTCCCTAAGCTACCACAGAACCATGGTTTAACAAGTGACTGGAAAAAAAAAAAAAAAAAAAAGACAGACATCCATGAATCCTATGAATTCCTCAAAGCTAGGAAACAGAGCACAGTTTTTCTGTATTTTATTTTGAAGAGATCCATTTAGGTGTCTAATGGATTCTTGAACTCTTTAATTCAGAACAGTTTATCTTCCTYATAAATATCCCATTGCTGCAACAGAAATGCTAAGTTTAAAATTTATCTGGTAAAGTTATGCATTCTGCATGGGAAAATAGATGAGAAGGCTGGATGATCTCTTCAAGCTAAGTATTTCTCCCCTCCAGCCACTTCCAAAGGCATGTTAGTCTGGCCAGCTCAGGAGAAGCAGAGGCTGAACAGGTGTTACACCATTCTTCTTGTGGAAAATATTAACAAATAGAAATATCTATTTCCACTTCAAAAACTGAATGAAAATTTTGATTATAACCTGAAAAATTTCTGCTCAACATTCACACCTCCTTTCTCCTTATTGTGTTTCACTATATATTTATTATTCATTTTTGCACAGGAAGCCCTTCTTGGACCAGGACAGTGATTCAGTATAGCAAATGTTACCAGGGACTCCCTCCACCAATTGATAGTTATAACATTTTCAATGTATTTTTACTTTTATCCCACAGCTTTTTCTCTCAATCAAACTGATTTTTTATTTCTTTTTATTTCATTTATTTTTAATAATATTTTACAGCACTATTTGGATTGCTCTTTTTTTTTTTTTTTTCTTAGAAGCCCTAGGGGAAAGAGAATGATATAACATAATTGTATTGTGATTCCTGCTCATTAAAAAAAATGTTTGCTTAGCTTTATTAGAGAAGAAAAGTCTTTTCTCCAATGTCTGGCAACTGTAATCCAATTAAGTATTTTGAGAAAGCTTGATTAGTCTACAGTCTCTGACAATAAAAATTTTTACCAAAACATTGCTTTGTTATGACAAGTAACTGTGAAAAGCGTCAAGAAATGAATAGGTAAAGGCAAGTTGTTTCTTAAAAGGGAAAACTTCAGCACAAATATTTGCTAGGTAGTACTTTTCAGGATTAAATGGAGACTTGGACACTTATCTCCCAACATGACAGTAGACCTGTCATGTAGTGGACAGCTCTCTTTCTGCTAATCTGTAATGAGAATCAAMGAATCTTACCAATATTCATAATTATTTAGTGTTATTTCTTTCCTTTTTGATAAAACTCTAATTAATGATCCTTGCCTCCATCTTCTTACTGACTTCTAAAGGTTCTTTTGCTGCTCACTGCTCTGTTGAACTATCTTCAGCCTCAGCTGAGAGTAAACTGAAATATCTTATCTATTTTGTCACAGAGTAGTAAATGTCCTTAGTATTTACTTTTCTGACAACCATAACAGCCAATGGCAACCACTAAGATGGAAGAAGCAATGGAAAAGCTGGTTTTCCTGATAGGAACATAAACTGGAAAGCAGAGCCAGAAGAAAAAGGCTGACATTGTATTTTTGTGGAGATGAGGTGTTTTAAGAACCAGTATTTTCAAATGTATGCCAGGAAGAAAATCAATGGTTCAAACACATATCTTTCAATGCTATATTAAAACATGCTGAGCCAGCTTGCTCTCAGAAGTCTGGAAAAATGGAGTTTGGCCTGTCCTAACTGTTCTCATGGCATTTCATGCTCCGATCATATGTGGCACTGGGAAAGGCTGTRGGCACAACCACCCATAACCACCAGATCTCAACCCACGTTGCCATCTTCCTCCTGCCCAGTGCCCCAGCACCGGCCACATCTGCTCTCTGGTCCCTGAGGTGCTCTGGTACAAGGACTGGCAGGCACCAGGACCCAGTACCGTGTCAGATCCAGGGAGCTCAATGCRTGTACAGGTGGGTGTTTTTGCATCACCACCAGGCAGATAAGCCACTGCCTTCTTGATGACCTGCTTTTGCAGGCATATGTCATTAGTGGTAAAAGACATAACTTTTTATGTTATTTTCTTAGGTTTATTTTGTATTTACCAAAATAAATAAATATATACATACATACATAAAAATTAAATTAAAAAGTTGATTGCTCTGCATTATTTCCAGTAGGAATATGAAAAAGACCTGCAGAAAGGTCCACTGTTCTCCTTTTTCTTTCTGCTTCTCACCATACACACTTCCTTTTATCACTCCCAAAGCTGTCAAGCTTCTTAGAAAATAATCAGGCTTGGCAGTTCTGAGGTTAAGAATAATATGTTGTCGTTTTATGTCCCAGAAGAAACACACTGAGCAATTTATCACAGTCCAAGCAGCAGGGTTGTACTATCTCATATTAAATGCAAGAGCCTTATCTAAAAATGTGATCCCACGTGTGTTTAGTGAATCCAACTTGAAATACCATGTATTTATTCAGATCTTTGTTTCAGTGTTAATCCTCCATCTGACAGCACCTCAGATCTCTACGTTAAACATTGCTATACAAATGCCACTTTATGCTAATTAAAATGAAAGATTCTAGCTATTGTTTATTTATTAGTTCAACCAAGACACTTGTAAATAAGAAAGAACCAGGGCAAGGGGAAAAAAARAAAAAAAAAAAAGCCTTTCATTAGACTTGCAAATTATATCTATACAGAGTCAACTTTGGTCCATGAAAACTAATAGCATGTAACAGAGTTGGCTATTTCATCTTAGATTACATGTTTATTATAGACTAATTATAAACAAACAGTAACTTCAACACAATTATACCATGATATAGCATTCCTTTGTGGAACAGGAAATAAAAGTATAGAGTGAAGAAGGATTATCCAAAACTTCACTGGTTTGATGAAGTTTGCCTTTGACTGTACAGGCAATGATGCGAGGGAGCGTCCGGAGTCAAAGACGCAATCTCATAGAGATTAAGTCAATGCTCTGTTTATTGCACATTCCACCACACTTTTATACAGTGAGTCGTAWGCCGCACCCCGACCAATCATGATTTTACACACTCTCCTCTCACCTCTGTCTTGCCCCTGTCTCYGGGGCTGGCATCCAATYCCTTATAAGTTTACCGATAAGGTTCCAGATACAATACCTTTTATGTCTAAAAACAAGTGCGCCACAGCTACTGTCCAATCAGCTTCATGGTCACGCAGCAGCCGGACAGCTGCCTTTGTTTTTGATCCGCTGATGGAACAAGTACACTGCTGGCCTTAAGTTGGTTGTCCACTAACAATGCATCCYGCCTGCTAACAGGCACTGTGCGGCCGTCCTCGGAGCGGGCCCCAGCAAGGCAAGAATACTGTTTTGCATATTTCTTCTTCGTTGTCTCTTGCTTCTTTTTTTAAGGCACAAATCAGGAAGGAATGACAGGAAAAATACTGCTGTAAGCTCAGAGCTAACAGCACAAGATTGCTCAGCTTTGTTGCTTGTCCATTGTAACAGAGCAGGCACAGATAAAAAAAGAATGGCTGTCACACGGAGCAAAGCAAACCTTTTTTTTTTTTTTTCCCCAGTGTACTCCAAAGAGATTTCCAAGGTCCAGATCAGCTACAGTGCAGACTTTGAGGGATGGATAGGGATAATCTGAGGACCACCAGCAGAGAGRTAGCCCTGTAGAAGAGCAGGCATCTCATCAATTATTTTAGAGGGAAAGAGGACTAAGCAAGGTAAATGGCAGAACACCATCTTGAAGCCTAAAAAAGAAACTGTTTTGAAAAGAGGATCACTTTCAGGAGGGTAATTTTCAAGATCTTGAAGGACTGATTTTTTTTTTCTAAGGGATGCTCAAATGTTGAAAATAAATCCAAACTGAAAACAAGTACCGATGTTTAAGTCTGTTTATTTTCCTGAAAGACAAGAATCATTTAATATCATGGTCATGTTAGTACAATATTTCTCTGCTAAAAGAGAGGACATGCCCACCTGATGCTTAAAAGAGAAAACAAACCAAACCAAAACAAAAACACTGTATCCCAGTAAGGCGTGCACTGTTAGGAATCCCTACACTTAACAGCCTACCTATACACTGAGAAAGCTCCTTGCCATTTTTGAGGAATGTTTCACTAAAAATAAGACTGAATTCATTTTTCTTCCTTTTTTATGGACTACAAAACTATTCAAATCAGCTTGGTTTTGAGATCCTTCACTCATTCATTGCTCCTGCAGTAGTTTCTTTCAGAATGTGGATTGCAAAGACAAGAGGGACCTATTTATTTCATCGTTATTTACACAAGGAGATAGCAGAGATATTTTATGTTGCTTGCATAAATAAAGAAGCAGTGTGACAATAATCCCATAAGCAGAATTTTATCATCGTGTCGATGATGGCAGTCTATATCTGTCTTCAACAAGTGAATGAATATTAAAAAAAAATCCATATAAGGTCAAGTTTGCGGTTTAAACTGACAATGTTTTTCTAAATTTGGCTGTAGTCAAGATGTTATATCTAAAAGGAGCCCTTCTTACTCACCTGAGTTGTTTATTATTATGTTTTTTTTTTTCTTTTTTGGCTTTCATTGCATCTGAGTTTCTCAATCTGTTACACTTTTGCATACAAAGTGTTAAAATTGCAAGGTGCTAATCCCTGGCTGATAGTCTGAGCCAGGGAATCTTAAAGTATGTGTCCTTTAGGCACTTGGGTTGTTTAAAGTACTAACACATTTGTGTTTTGGAATGAAAAAGTCCCTATGCAGAATGCCTCCAACTAATATTCTTGTAATATTTTCAGCAAATGGAGCATATATACATTTTACCACAAGGGGCCTTTGCTCCAAATCCTTCAGAATAGATGTGAATCCTTGATGTGAATGCTCCCATTTTGAAGAGAGAATTAAGAAAATTTCTATGAGAAAGCGCTGAACAATACAGGGATCAATAGAGTGCCTAAGTGCTGTGAATACTGAAAGAGGAACAAATCACATTAAGGTAGGCTGGGCAAAGAGACTGCAGTGGTAAGAGTGAAAGTGGAGTCTGTAGCCTGCAGCCAAGTCTTGCTGTGCCTGCTCTCAATTTGCAGTTGGTTTATAGCCTTGCCCTGACTGAATACTGAAAGTGATGAGAAATATGACTGTCTTTTTCTCCAGTATAATAGTTTTGCATTTTAGCACTGTTGTTGTTTGTTGTTGATTTTAGTTCTATTAATTATCACAAACTTTTCTTCTCTTTCTGTGAACTATATCTGTTAATACTGTCCTAAAGCCTGAAGCCTAGATACATATAGGATTCATTATCTGCAATCTGCAGAAACTAAAATAAATCTAACTCAGTAGTGATTTTTTTTTAGGATAAGACTTCATTGAAACCATAGAAGCAAGTTCTACCAACATGACTGCATGAAAATTCTTTACAAGAATTTTCTGTATCACTGAAAACCGAGTTATTATGGGTTTGATGTCAAACAGGTGTTCAGTTATAGATTAAGTGTAAAATAAGAAGCACAAAACAAGAATCTGAAAATGACAGGGGATGACAAAAAGTTGCCACCTGCACAGAGAGAAGAGTATAGGGGAATTCAAAAGGTAAAAAACAGTAGTTGAGTGACCATCTGAATGATCTATAATGGCCTATTATGAAAATAAAGGTGAGTAAAGCATTCCCAGCTCTGATTTAATGTGTCATACTTCTTTAGGAAATTAGATCAGAGCATTTATAGCACTCTTCAACTGCTTTCAAGTGGAGAAAAGTGGCTAGTCATGTACAAAATCATCTGTCAGAATTAAAGAAATACTAGGAAAAAAATCTGAACAAGGTCCAGTGCAATTTCTTTACATTTTGAGAAGTGCTATCAAAATATATTTTACAGACAAAATATATTTTACAGATTTCACTGAAGTGAAAGCAGTTTGCATTTCCAAAAAAAAAATACACTGAACCAATACTTAATGATCCAGTAGGAGAAGGGCAGTGGGTAACAAACTGCAATATTTCTAGCATTTTACATATGTCTTGATTTTCAAGAAGTGCAGCCAAAAGGAAGACAAGTAACAAGGTTAAAAACACATGTTAAGAGGCCATATTATTCAGATAGAGGTACCTGAATTCATGAAATCATAATATAGTTTTTTTTTAAGTGTTATCACCTGACTTCAAAAATCTGTGGTTTATTGTCTAGCTTTTCAGAAAATCAGGGCCCATAGTTCTGTGTGTAGACTACCGTTTCCAACATTGAAGTGCAATTTTTGAATGGAAATAGGAAAACTTCTCACAAAAAGACTCTATACGGACTGTGTCTTCTTATACCATTAAGCAAGGAATATAAAAATAAAGGTATATCCACATTAGAAGTGAAAATAAAAGTGAGATGAGAGATGAGGAACTATATGAACTTAGGAAACTTCTGGGCACCTTCTTTTCACCTGGAGATGTGCGAAATTTGTACAAAACCCACAACAAATCTGTAGCATTTAATTGAAGATTTATATTACAGAAATACAAAAGTTTGTATTCAATATTTTAATCATTTTTGCTTAAAAAATATGATGCTAAAAACTCATGATTTTTACATAGTTTATACATCATTTAATTAAAATAAATTAGAAAACCAGTGTTTAAACGTTATCTTAGTTGGTAGTTTTTCTGTAGTTCAATTGTTATTTAACCAGAAGGACCTCTGAACCAGTTATATTTGAGGACTGGAATCACATGGGGTTTTCATGTGTACACAGACTGGCACATGTGTACACAGATTGACATGAGGTTTTCATTTCTTAATGGCTAATTGAAGACTAGAAATAGTTTTAGGTGACACCACAGCAAACAATACTCAGAAACAATGACCATCAAGCTAAATCTTTTTCGCCACTTAAATCAAAATTACTGCATAGGTGTTCCACATTTTTCTGCAGTATATAGAATAAATCACATTTCTATAGAAGATACAGTTCCTTTTCAGTCTTCTAGTGTAGTTCCTTCTATACCGTTTCAACATAGGTTTTGTTAATAACAGCAAAAAAAAAAAAAAAAAAAAAAGTAAGACCATAAGACCAGAATATCAGAATAGAAGGTATTGTGGGCTATTGCTTAAATGGATACATTTCTCTTTTCATAGGCTTATTACAAGTCTAAACGAGTTAATGTTTATGTGTTTTGGCTTATCATATGTATGTCATAAATTAGATGCATAAATGAATAGCAATACAATGACAATGGAATTTCCAATGATGAAATGACATTTTAAATTGCCTCTGACAAAATACCTGCTTTTAAAATACTTGGAAAATGATGAGATAATCCTAAAGGCCTGAAATCTTCTCCCTCAGAATTCTTTGAAATGCAACATAGTCTGTATAGAAGCAAGGAAGGACACCTTCAAAATCCCAGTTTCTAATTTGATCTTCTATTCTCGTTGAAAGGTTTTTTTCATTATTCATTTCTGCAGGCTCCTGAGACCACTTTACAAATTTCCAGAGGAGCATTGCTGGAATTCAAAAAAGACTACACAGCRTCTAAAATAATAGGAAGCATTCACTTTTACAATAATTGCAGTAATTATATAAGCAGCTTTGCCAGCCTCAATTTAAATGAGGTTACTTACGGATGACTTTTTGTGTGTCCCCTGGTCCTATCAAAATAAGCCCCATGTTTCTTTAAACAAAGCTTTCTGATAATACATACCTGTCATGCCATTCCCTTTGAGTGTCTGGGGAAATAAAAATTCATAGCAATTGATTGCCCTGTGTAGCCATGGATCCAGATGCCCTTTCAAATATTCATAAAGATCTTAAAGGGGTCCCTGTGGATCCCATTTGTCTGCTGTATATTTATATATCCCTCCAGTCTTCAGGAAAATTGTCAAACAAAAGTCACTTTTGCAGCAAGATATTATTGACTCTTTCTACCTTGTAGATTCTGTATTCTCATGCTGCATATTAGGATTGAAAAATGGAACAAAATGAAGAAATGTTTATGAATATTATATACCAACTCTTAAAAGTTCTTCATTAAAGCTGGGGGCTTCAAAGATGTAACTGATCATTCATAGATGAAAGAAAGGRACAGAGGTTTTAGAACTGGAGTCAAGGGAAGCAAAATCTGAGATAAAAATAAAGGACAAAAATGTCACATTTGCACTGAAAGTCAGACCGCTAAATCCAGATTTACATGCCTGCTGAGCATTCAAAACCTCTCATTGAGATCAATATAAAGACAAAAAAAAAAGAAAAATATAAAGCAATTTTTAAAGTTTAACTGTTTTAGACAATATTTCCATGTTTGTAGCTTTGTGAAATATGTCTTACTCAGATGGCATTTTAAAGTTTTTTTTTCTTTTTTTCTTCTTTTTTTTTTCATTTACAGAATGCTGAGAAAGTTAAGAATGGCCTTGAAATCCTTCTGCACATGCTTTATCTGATCTGTTATGTTCAAAAAGCCTTTGAACTGGAGATGATCATTCAACATTTTAGAAAAATCCAAACCAATTTCCAGGATATACTTCTGGCAATATAACCTTTTAGAAGTTTACAGACAATTTCCATTCATGTCTTTCTACAGTATGCACAACATGTAATGAAATTTCTATCTTTCATTTTTCCTCTTTTTAAGGGAAGATTCAGAAACTATGTCCATATTCCATATTCTCTAACCAGCAGAAAATAGAAAAACCTAAACTTAGCCCTGAACTCTTTCCAATCTGTACTTTGTTTTTCAGTAGCTGCAATTAAGTCAGGTAGTCTGACTTAATTTAGGTAGATTTTCTTAAATATCTTGATGCTGCTCCCATATTTTTATTCATACAGTGCAAGGCAGCTGAAGTGCAACCAACAGGCAGAACTTGGTCATAAAAGGAATCTTATCTTTCACCATTCCTTTCCATTCTGTTGCTTCTGCAATAAGTGCAGTTTAGAGTCCTGAAGTTAATTACAAATGGAACAGTTTTATTTATTATGATTTAATTACATAAACTGAGCTAAATGTCTGTAACCCATATAAATATTTATGAAAGACAATTATGCATAAGAATGATGACCAGTCACAAATTCTCACCCTGAAAAAGCTAATGGTGGTATTCAAAATTTTAAGTATGTTACCATTAGTATGTGCTACACTTGTAGATTTGATATGTGCTGTAATATTTTCACTCATTAACTCCTGAGGGYTCTTCTGCAGTATTTTTTCTTGGGTTTCAAAATTATGCTGACAAATAAAATTGCACATGAAACAGACTTCAACTATTGTCAATGGGAGAAATATGATAATTTTTGTTGGGTTTTTGATTTAAAAAATGCAAAGAAAGAGTAAGTGGATTGGAATAAAAATGATCAGAACAGAAAATAGACACCGTTTATGACTCTGAGTTCTATAATATTGAGTTCTATAATATTGAGTTCTATAATACTGAGCTCGATAATATTTAAGTGGACCCAATAATACAATGTGTATGTAAAGCGAATGTTATGCACTTATTTTCCACTTAAAAAGCAGATGTTTGCTCATGTAGTGTCTTCCCTGGTTGAAATGAGGAAGCAAATCAGCATGAAGCCAATGTTTACCATCGGCAGACTTCCTTCTGCTTCTGGTGAATTAGATGTATGCAGAACAGCAAGAAGTCGGTCYTTTCTCAATAATCAAGGAAACTCACAGAAAAATGGAGAAAACATAGATGTAAAACTCTGGAGCTAATCTAAACCTGAAAAGGCAAGCAGATAGGGAAATGGAAACACAAGCTTCTCCTTATAACATATGAGAGAGCAGGAGGTCATTGTATGAACTACAAAATGCATTTAGAGCATTAGTTCAATTAAACAGAACTACAGTATCTCCTCTAAGTGCTATTGCATTTGTGGATTCATCAGATACTCCAAGTAGCACAGAAATGTAAGAAGAAAGGCTGACAGTAAGTGCAATCCATTATTATTCTTCATGGGGAATGCTAACATCTTCTCTTGATGGGTAAAATCCATCTACAGAATCCAAGGGCAACTTTCTTGATTAAGACTATTAAAAATGGATAAACTAGAAAAGCTTGTCCTCTATGAACTGAATAAAGCAAGGACTTGCATATCTCCTTGCAAGTACCTATAGTACCAAAAAATTCCATAAAGATGCTGGGAAACATATTTCAGCAACTGCTTTTAATGATTGTCTGATAGAATGTGAAGAACAAGATAAGAACTTCTCTTTAAAATGAAAATGTTGAGGGAATGGTTTCTATTAATTTCAGTGTGGTCTCAGGTCCTTTATTGTGACACTCATCAAATAAAGAGAAACTGAGTTTTCATTTGGATGAGTACTGATCACAAAGAAATATAGAACAAAGATAGTGTCTGTGTATATATATACTCCAGGCTGAAATACGTTCTTATTACATTTTGAAAAAGGAAAAAAAAATGTAGATGGATTTTTCCTTCAAACCAATCATGGGAAGGGAAATTTTTCACAATGGAAAATTAATTTATTTCTTCTGAGAAAATATGGCTCCAACTAATACCCTTTGAAATCAGTAAGAAGATTTGATTATTGTATGTCAAAATATTGACCTATGCAGAAAAGACATTAAAAACAAAAATAATTTCTATATTTTTGCAATTAACACTGCTACTTGGTCTACCATAGTCTACCCTTACCTTGAGATACTAGACAACTAAAAAGTAATGTTTAACCAATTATGATGTTTTTAATCACATCACTGATGGTGCTGAAAATCATTTGCTCTACTATATCAAAGGAATGTAAGTTTTACGGAGGGTGCATCAGCAATATCCTTAGATTGGAGGTTTGATATGAGTCATCCTTTTTTTTTTTTTTTTTAAGTAGCTTTCATCAAACAAAAATGATGTTTGGCTGCATGCGTGTTTGAGAGTTCCTGTGCAAAGCAATCAAAGCCAGTTCYTGTGCAAAGCAAGTTCCTTTATTCCAGACTAGAGATCCTAAATATGCTTCTACTTAAATGAATTGAGTGTTAGAAACCTATGCCCATTGCATTGACAGTGCAGTCAAAATTGTGTCCTGTGCCTATTCCTCTTCCTACATACTTTGTGTGCCTACATACTAATTTTCTACTAACCATGATGGATTCTTCATTCAACTCACAGTGCTTTGGGGTTGAATAATTTGTCACTGGAAGTGGTAAAAGTATATGGATTGAAGCAGGGATTACAAAAAATTAAACGATGTTCTTAAACTTTAGTAAGTTAAGTACTGTCCTGAAGAATTGTCTTTCTTTTTCCTCCAGATTTGGCACAGAAATACTGCGTGTTATTGAGGAAGTAACTTAAAATCATTTTTTTCCTTGGTCTCTGCTATTCTCTGTCCTGCCTTTTGCAAATGCTGAACATGAGATCCTGAAGTACATATTTTTCATGCACTGGTAAGAGAAAATCCTACAAATTGCTCATATTTTTTTTTAACTGGTTTTCGGATTATTCAAATTAGATAGACCAAGTTAATGGATACTTCTACTTTTCATTTCTTCTTGGTTTAGAAAAATGGTCAGAATATTAAGTACCTTTCCTGGAAAATGTGAAAGTAAACTCTCCTATTTATAAAGCTTGGAAACATGCTTTAAGACCTCCTCATTTCTTGTGAGTAATTCATGAATACTCTTAGACTCATTGTGTTTTTTTCTCCCTTGGGTTTATCTCCTTGGAGCTTTTGACTCCTCAGACAAACAGGCATCTAGTTACAATAATCTGACAGCAATAACTTCCATGTGAAGTACCTACCTGAGTCATTGACAAAATCAAAAATTTATTTCCTCTAACCATTATAACCTAATATAGTTATAATCTTAATGTTATTTATATTATTTATATAATTTAAATCTTCAGCCCTTGACAGTAACTAGCACACTGGATACTGGTGCAAAGATGGCATATTTTGCATTATTGTCAACTGAAATTTGATTTATGACTTTACAATGTTTGTGATTTTTCCTTTGAAGGAAGGTTAGAGACAGGGATCACTAAAATGATTTGTGATTAATGCTCTTCAATAGAGGCTTTCTACTTCAAAGCGTTTAGAGGTAGACTTTTACAAACATTTTGATATCTACCTGTCATTGATTTAGACACCCGAAATCATAAAATTTTTTAATCTAAGATTAAAATTAAAAAAAAAAAATCGTCTCAGAAAAAAAAATCAAACAGAGAAGAGTGGAAGTAATTGTCTAAGTTTCATAGAAGGCCTCCTAGGAGGTAACATGAAGCAGAAGAATATTGGCTTTTCCACTTTCATTAAGAAATTGAGTCTATTTCTCACCAGACTTGGCAGATTTTACTGCCCGTATTTTCAGAATACTTATGCCTATACAATGATTTTGTGCAACCTGACCAYAGAAAGTAATGAAACATCATATTGATTTCTTATTCCTTTGTTATTAAGACTTTTTGTACTGAAATACTGAAAATACTTCACTCCTGTTGGATAGATAAATATCTATTATGATATGCCAGAAAAATTTGCAGAGTATTTGAAGGTTAATGTYGAAGAAGCAATCAATGTAAATAAGACAGAGACTGAAGTAGGAATTGTKCTTCTTCTGCAGTAATATCCACAGACAGTACTTAGCACATCCCTTTAGCACATTAGCACCTCTGTTGTTTCATGTCTTAAGTGCATAAGAAAAGCAATAAATTGATCTACACTTTCATTACAATTGCTCCACATATTTAGAAGGATATGTGTTTATAAAATCTTACTAAAGGCAAATTAAAAAAAAAAAAGGTAATTTCTTCAGGATGTTTAAAGTGTGGATCACTAAGACTAATGTAGAGAAAAAAAAAGTTCTCAATGCTATGATGTCAGATACAAAACCTGTTCCAGGCATTTTACTACAAATAGGATGCTGAAAAGCATTTTTTTTTTCTTTTTTTTTCTGAATGCAGTAGGATAGAAGTGTGCTTCTTACATACTGATTACTACACAAGCTAAGCATCAATAAAACTGTTATTTCTGTATTTTTTTCTGATACTGATCACAAGTAAACACAATGATAATTCAAATGAATATTGGCCATTAAACATTTTTATTAGTAACTTGAATGATGGAATAGAGTAGCTGCATCCCAGACTAGAAAGACTAGAATCAGATTTCAAAGTGATCTTGATCTATGGTACAGTACTCAATGGGGTGATGTTCAACAAAGCATACAGTCATCCATGGAAGTAAGAGCAGAAAACCAAAGCACAAACAAGGAGACACCAGCATTGTGTGAAAGAGAGACCAAGCATAAACTCAGCAGAGTTGCAGCAGCTACTTGAAGAAAGATCTAGAGAAGTTGAGAACAGTCTAGAGGGAGGCAATCAAATGGTAAGTGGTGGAGGAATAAAGTATAGAAAAGTCATTGAGTTCAGCAGGTTATTAATTCATATTTTGTCTATATAATGGAAAAGAAAGGAATAGATTTCCACTAAAAATTAAAAAGCGGTTAGGAAAAGTGGTCAATGATGTTCCATATCTCCATCAGTATGTCCAGTAGAAGAACTTCACCCACACAAAATTCACAATAAAGATTTTATTAGTTCTTATAACACCTTCCTAATTCTTAAGATAAAAATAAGAAATAGGGAATTTCTGTAATTTGCTACATATTTTTTTGAAAAAGAAATATCAGCAAGGTTGATTTAGGAACAGTTATTCTATCTCAAGATATTGATACAGAGTAAATAGTACCTTCTGAAAAATAATTGTCTCTGATCTTATGAGGATAACTCATTATGTTGTTTTATTTTCGCTTCTTTTTGAAAGAATTGCTACTTAACAGTGGCAAACTATATATATAAAAAAAGAAATCTATGTACAAGCTGTATTATTGAATTTGCATTCATACAGATAAGTAAATATAAGAGGGGCAAGTGCAAACTCATTTTCTTTAACCATGTTATAGCATTAATGGAATTTATATTTTTGAGATATGTGGTAATAATATCATTTGCTTTAGAACAAGTTAGGTAACTCATATTATTTGTATTTATTAGTTTGCAAATATTTCAGCAGTGTTTTCAGCAATCACTAGCATCATAATACTTCTCAGTATTTTAGTTCTCCAAATGTTTCCATGATCTGATCTTGTTACTTTCATGTTGTTTCTGGACTTAGTGTTTGTTTAGAAGTGGTTTGTTTAAGATGGCTAGCAAATGATCATGAGACTGGAGCATCTGATAGATAAGAAGAGGCTGAGAAAGTCTGGGGATCTTATCAATGCTTATACTTATCTGACAGGATAACGAAAGAAGATTATTATCTTATTATTATCTTATCTCTTATAATTTAAAAAGCAATGTTCTTGTATTTTGGGGGGATTGAATTTGTTCAGACAATGCTTCTGCCCACTAAATACATTTTCTGAGCACAGCCAGGTCATGTGAGGAAAAATTTATTGAGAAAGCTGCATCTTTCTTCCTCGTCCTCATAGTGTGGTACCTTTCAAAGCAATGGAGTCCCTGTTGCTATAAGTTTATGAATAGCCCATGTAGCCTCTAAGATCCTAAGTAGAAATAATAGCATTTGAGGAAAGGCAAGGTCTTCTGTCCTGGAAGGAAATACCTATAAAAGTAGTCTTCTAGGATAAAGATAAGTATTTCATATTTTTGATTCATGCATCCATTCCACTGCAAGATCAGGAGGAATTAGCATAGTGTCTAAAAATAAACTTGTTGATAATAACAAAAATTTGCAAATGGTGTTTTTTCTGCAACAAATAATTGTGACAGTAGTGATAAACTTTTTCTTATGGACAAAGCATACTTGGAATTTCGGGATGATCATGTATTTTTTAAATTGAAGTTTAAGAAAATAAAATGAAGGACTCACTTTTGTTTGGGAAAATTTGTAACTAAGTTAGAATAAACACAATCAAGGCCAGATATATGCCTTCATCCTCTAAAAAGCATTTGGTAGGCTACAACTCAGACATTTCTCCTTCTCCTTCTCCTTCTCCTTCTCCTTCTCCTTCTCCTTCTCCTTCTTCTTTAACTGAAAAAAAAATCTCTGCACTACAACAATACCAGAAAGGGCCCAGAGAAGATCTGACATACGGACTCTGCAGTGTGAATGCAAAAAGTCTGTTCCAACAATACTAATGTCAAGGAAGGCACATTTTTTTCATTTGCTGTCCATAAGAGTGTAGGCATTACCATTAGAAAATAATTTTCAAAAAAAAAATCACATACATCTTCTATTGTATTTCCATGTACTGGTGCCTTTAAAAAAATAAAAGCCCTAAAATATTTAACTGTTGTACATTACGTTAAATACTGTAAGAGGTAAAGATAAAATTTCAATGAAAATTGCCTCACAGCAAAGGACATCTGAGAGTTAGATTTTCTATATTAACATTCTTYACATGCTTTTCTCGCTAGAATAGATCATCAGCAATGCAGCTATGTCTTAATGCTCTAGAGCAACCTCTCCAAGGGCTTTCTAGTCATATTTCAGTTTTACACACCAATGGTCAGATTATAATGTGAAATACTTTGTATTGTCTTCATATGCACAACTGAAAATACTTCTTTTCCTCATCTGTGAATAATTGCCTGTATAACAGGGAAAAGGGAGATTAAAATTTTGGTATGTAGTCTACATTCAATTCTCTTACTAAACACTCAAGAGTTAATGCCCGTAATTTACAGAATCACAGAATCWCAGCCGCCCTGGATGCCGCCCTGTGCCACATGCTCTAGGTGTACCTGCTTGAGCAGGAAGGTTGGACTAGATGATCTCTAGAGGTCCCTTCCAACCTTAAATATTCTGTGATTCTGTGATTCTGTAAAAAAAAAACAAAAAACAAAAAACAGCAGAATAAGAATGCTTAACACTCGGACAATTATGTATGTAATTCACTTCTGTTTATTATGTATGTCTCTTTTCTGTAATTTCATCCAAATTTAAGCATATGGTTTCTTTTGGACAGCACTACATTTAGAGTGGGACACAAAGAGATATTTAGAAGCTTGTTCTATCCAGAGAGTCTATTTGGCAGTACACTGTTGCAACTGCTAATAATTTCATCTGCTACCACATGCACCTCATTGCAGTCCAGAATTCCCTCCTGTAGACTGATATTTGAGAAGGGATTTTTTTTGCATTGTTTTTTCATTAGAGAACAATAAAAAATCACTGAAATAGCAGAAGACAAATGACATGCGGTAAGGTTGTAATTATTATTATGATCATATTTTCTGTATCCTTAACATTCATTCTTTCAGAAATCATGAGTCCTGCCATTCTGTGAAGAAAAAGAATTGATCCAGCATGCTAGAATAAATTAAATTTAGTTAAAATTCACTCTACCCGAAAATGGTTATTTTTTAAAAACCATGTGTAAGAATAGAAAGCTTTATAAGATAGGGAAAAGAAACTTTGAGTCTTTATATTTTGCTTCTTTTTAACCTGCAAGATGTCCCTGATATTTGTAGATATATTAGTTCTTTTATTGTGACTTTAATTGCTACTTCTTCTGCCTCATAACATTCTTATAATTCAGAAAATAACATCACTATAGCAGCAATAATTCTTTTCTGGRTATCTTCTTGGTATTTCATAAAATGTTACCAGTCCAGGAAAGTCTCAGGATAGAGAAATTATGAATCACAAACATCATTTGTTATTGTCATATTTCAAATCTCGTCTACTTTAAGTACAGAAACAATGCCTTATATCAACAAACATACACACATGAATACATACATACATGCATGAACAGCAATTAAATAATACTGTCCTAAGCAGTTTTTAAAAAAAAAAAGATAAAATAAATCTTGAAAAAGTTTCCTTTAAAATTTTTAATGCATATTTTGAAAAATTAAATTTATATATGCCAGTCTGCCTCAAAAGAAAAAGTACTCTTTTTCAGAAAACTCCTCATTGAAAACCCCTCTACARATGCACTATATCCTCCTATGTTAAGAATTCATTGTATGAGTCATCTCAGTCTTCATATATATAACAATTTTATTGTCATTTTCTGTGATTGTTTGCAGCTGTTCTGTTAGAATATGGGCCTTTAATCCCGTAATGTTTCAATATCCAAATTTTAATCATATGAGAAAAATCTTTCAGTTCCTATCTTAGAAGCCATCTATTTTCCTTCTCTTGCAATATTATTTATGATTTTTTGAATCCTTTTCTCTGATATATTTTTTGAATATACAGTACCATGTTTAATGAAAACATAAATTACTAGATCAATGCTGAATGCCTTCTAAATATAAATATCTGACAAAACATTAATTATTTAAGCACTTTGTTGTACAATAAATATTTGAAGAAGTATTTTAGTTTATTGTTGTAATTAAATTAATAAGTACTKTGAAAATAAGATTGTACTTTTGTATCTAATTATAACATGGAATATAAATTCTTCAGCATCAGTAGTATACAATTTATATATGTCACAGTCTAAGGCTTCTTTATTATAAATCAGAATGAATGAATCTAAACAGAATGAAACATTTAGTTATGTTTGTGATTCTTTGAATACAACTGAATAAAGTAAAGAAAACCCTGGCAGTCATATCATTTATGGATATTTTTTGAAGGAGCYACAGAAGGGTTATATTTTATGCAGTAAAATATAAACAAATCTTTGAAAGTAGGAGATATAGATGAAAACTGGCATTCACCCTTTGAAATGCATGGGGAAATTAAAACTGACTATTACTAGCCAACGATATTATGCATTTTTGAATTACAATATTTGCATATACCAAAATATACTAAAAGTATGATGTGATTCTTTACTTTTAGGAATAAAAAAAATGCATCAAATAATAGCACAAKCTTTAACGTTATGTGGTGAAAATACCTGTGAGTGCATGTCCGATGGATAGCACACTGTAATGATAGAGCAAATAACAGGAAAAAGTCAAAGACTCTTTTATGTGCAATGTGGATGGAAAAAATACAAGGAAAAAATAGACACCAAACATGATGCCTCAAGAACACAGCATCAGGAAGATCACAGGTAGATATGTATCTAGGAAAATGAGTCTACCTACGTTAAAGTAACTGGAACTATCAAAGTACAGATGTGTTTTAAGATAGAGTAAATAGTAGTCTGAGATATAAATCAGCTATTTGAACTTTGAGAAACTTTTTTGGGGGGTTTTTGGGGTTTTATTTTTTTTTATTTTTTTTTTTTTTGGTTTTGTTTTTGCTGTGCATTTGAAAACTACAAATTCTCACAAACAAGTATGATGTTATACACATCTGCAAGCCCTAGCTGGTACTATGTCTTGTAGGCATTTTTCTTTAACAGTTATATATCCAGTGCCATATCACAAATCTCCCTTTTATAGGTAAAAGTAATTTGCATCTGTTTTCATCAACATACATTTTTAAAAATTTTAATTCATGTGCCACTGCAGTGTCATGCAACCATGATACAAGCGAGTGGGCACGTTCAAAAGGCTTAAAGGATGGATAAAGATGCAAGTTCAGGTGCTCTGAATAGTTTCAGATCTCATTTTAGAGCAGTGGGCAGAAGAAGCCTAAACTCAAATCCCCAACTTATATCCATTTTCTGATAAAAAGATTTGATTAAACAGCAATAATTTAAGCTGTGACTCATTAACCACAGCCCTTACACAGAAAGGGGATGGGAGGATGGCCTTTGCCATGCAGATCAACTGAGATCACCTCGGTTGATGGTATCAATTGGTGAAAATGCTTCTCTGAATTCATCAAAAGACTTTGCATGTCTCCCTGAGTTAGACAGACCAGCATGGGAAAGAAGTATAGAATGGCCCAGCCCAACACTGTGTATAAAACCTGAACAACTGAACAGAAGCATTTCAAAGAGAGAAATGTCATACAGAAATGAATGATGTAATTTTGTCTTGAGAAATGGGACACAACTGAAAAAATATCATGACTTCTTGGCCACAACAAGTGTCAGGAACAACAGAGGTGCCAACACCATGAAGAATAAGGCAGCAGCAGGGGCAGGAGAAGCAAGGAGTGTCCCTGCAGTAAGTCCTGAATAGATAGAATGGCTATTCTAGCTCTCATATGGAACGTGCTATTTCACTCCTCCTCTTCACAGGAATAGGATGAGTAGACTGGAGAGGAATGGCTCATGATAGATGGAATTCCAGTCAGTCCAAGTCATACACAAAGCACTATTTTCCAATATCATTTGTTAGCATTGGAAAGTTTATGAAACAGGTATCATCTGCATGTGCATAGTCTAATTTACATTGAATGATGCATTAGAGAACTAGCTATCCTATTGCAATGTGGATGAAAATAGTTCATATCAGTGGCTGGGATCAGTACCTTTAATATGTAGGCACTATAAGATGGACTCAAATCTTAAAATTAGTTTCAACTGTGTCTAAAATGAGATGATTTTGCTCTGCCTTTATATCTGAAGACAAAAACAGCAAGTACCTAAAGAGGTTTAAGAAAACAAAAAYAAGTTATGCAATAATTTGAGGCTACATTGGAGTTAATAAAAAATGAAATGTAACTGCCCTGAAGTCTGTAAAATAATGAGCTTTTCAAATATAATCAGATATAGAAAATGTAATGTCTCTTTTACCATTCACTTACATTTTCAATACCTCAACATAGTGTATAGTTTAAAAAAGATGGAAAAATAAATATGTCAAAGCTGGAGATAACTACTCCAATAAATCCAAATTAAATCATGATTCTGGTAGCAGTAACTTTTAAAGGGAAATGGATATGGATAAAAATTAACCCAAAACCTATTTATGACCCTTTTCCATTCAGTAAGAACAAATAGTRTCAAATGATATTTTTCTTTCCCCAAACCTGATACAGTGAAAACACATACACACCTACCTTCTATTATTCTATGGTTAAGGAGAAGTAATAGAATGATAGACCCAGGAGCAGAGAGCAGCTGATAACATGGATGTGTAATACACAAATCAGGAAGAKGACTAGAATTTAAATCATCTATGAAAAATAGCATTCAGATTTTTTTTTATTATTTATTTGTTTATTTTTTAAGAGAGATAGTGTAGCACGGTTACAAGTTACCAGCACAGATATAGAAGTAATTTGTAACAGAGAAAGTAAATTCCTACAAATGAAAAAGTAATGCTTTTTGTCTCTGGCCTAGATAAGATATAACACGATAACTCTTGTAGCATTTTTTAAAGTAAGAAATGGAGATGCTCCCATAATATATTCTAGGTGACAGGAAGCACACTAAACTACATCATTAACACAGTCTCAGAAAAGATATCTTGTATTAGAAAGTAAATGCCATTTCTCTGAAGACTTACAATTAATCTTTGGGGAATCAGAAAGCAGTACCTAGTATATCCAGAGATCACAAATATCTCCTTGGTCTTCCTCATCATATCAGATAACTCAGAATACAATGGCAAAAGTTAAAGCAAAATTATAACACATCAAATAAAAAGCACCTATGAAATGCAATGGTTATCCTGTCAGCTAGACAGGAAAACTTTGTAATACATTTACCATAGGGAAAACAAAAAAAAAGAAAAAAAAAAAAGTGGGGGGGTTTCTACTTCATGAAATCTGTTTTGGTATTTACTTTATCTAGTTGCTGATGGAAGAAATATTGGAGAAAAAAATCAAAGAAGAAGAAGACTATAGCATCCACAAGGCTTTAGAAGGACTGGTAGCAGTGAGGAGGTGAGAAGTCTGAACATGTCCAGGAAGTGTCACAGACAAGACACGAAGCAGGAGGTGAAGTTACACGGACATGATGCTGCTTACTGAATTCAAAAAGTGATCAGACACTAAGTAGGGATTCCAAGATGATGTCAGAGAGTATTAGATCCAGACATTGTTCATACCAAAGTATTCTTCAGCATTTTAACCAAAATTATTACTTCAAGATTCCAAGTTAGAAATGGACCTCTGTGYTATAATGAAGTTCTATGAAAATTTGCATTGTTCTTGAGATATGAAGAAGAAAGCGAAGCTCTTAAAACTGATGTCCTGACTGTGTAGAGATTTGTGACTCTAGTTGATGCTATTCATTTGAAAACCTAGGTAAGTCTAGCCATATGTAAATCTTGGCAAGTTTAGTGCTTGGAGTGAGATATGGCAGCTTCATATATCTATTACGTTAAAAAAGTCCCCATGACTAATTTTAACTGTTCTTAGAAGAGAGACAATCCTTTTTCAGGTCCATGATGACAGAAATTCAATACCCTCAAAACAGCTCTACTTATGTCTTTTATTATATTTTCTGATTAAAAAAAAAAAAAAAAGAAAAAAAGTCAGTATCTGATAGCAATATAATGTAGTTTACTCCACTGTAGAATTCCACTGTAGAATTAGGCCTCAGACCTAGGAAATGAAAGAAACACAGCAAAACTACAAGATGTTTTGTAATGTAACTCTGTAATATTAGATTTTTGTAGTAAAGCTATTTTTATTTCGAAGAAAATACTGTTCTGGTGTGAAGAGGCCATAGGTGAACCTCTTCTACCCTTCTCCTGTAAAAATCAATTAAACTACTTTTTTAGTAGTATATTCCTCTGTTGCTAAGAGACAAGTATTACTGCCATGTCATTTAATTAATGATGCTTTTATTTTGGCATTTGTTATCAATTCTAATGCCTTATATTTAGAATATTAAATTCAATAGAAATATAAATTTTGAGATATCTGCTGATCATAATTGGGTATCACTAGTTCAATATTTTAAAGAAATTACAAATAACCTCATATCCATTGAGCAAATGCATCTGTCTCAACACCTCAGGAATGACCCAGGCTATGTATTCAAGTTTGACATCAATGTCCTGGTACTTCCACAGTACTAAAACAAATGATGCAACTAGATCATTTAAAACTTCTAACATGTTCTGGGAGGTCTGGGCTTAAGGGAATAATCTCTCCTAATTATTTGTACACATCACCTCATTTTAGTATTATGCTGGTAGAGCAGAAAAGAAAGGAAATGGACCCGTTGACCAGACTAGAAGACGACAGACACAGTGAGCTGGCTGTGTTGTCATAGGAACTGCAAGCTGCAGCAATCTCAGACTCCTTAATTCCAAATGATAGGAATAGAAATCCATAATTTAAAGCAATATGTAAAGTAATTGCAAAAAAAGTGTAAAAAAAAAAAAAAATCGCACTCATCATTCAGTCCTTGCTTAGGAATTGTCAAAGCTTGGATGGCTGGACCACTTACAGTCATATATTTTAGGGTTTTTTTGTATATATGTAGCCTAACATGATCTTTYTCATAGCTTCTACTTTTATTTAATCATTCAATACTATTTTTACCATGCTTTTATATGGAGCTCTAGACTAACTAAACACAGTATAAAAATATATGAACCCTGAAGTAAACATTAAATTCTTATTTTCTTTACAAATATTTCTGTTGTATCCTAACCAATTGGAGCCAAGCATTTTACAAGCATTAATACATTTCTCTTTACCCATCAGTGGGTACCTATTCTCAGACATCAGTGAGATTGTCTACATAAATTAAAAAAGAGACAAAACTAAATTGAGAAGACAGTAATTTAAAATATTCAGGATTTCAAGGTACAAAAAGGAAGAACGAAAGAACAAAAGAACAAAAGAAAGAAAGGAAAAAAAAAAAACAGTAAAAGCAGACTGGTCTGGCTGAGTGCCTTGCTAGCACAGAATTCCTTTTGCATGTCAGGGCTGCAGAACTTCATCCTTACACTTTGCAAATCTGAACTGCCCCAAGAGAATGAAAAAAAAAAAAAAAAAAAAACTACACTACTAGTTCTTCAAGGCATTTTGGTGGCATTTCAGAGTATTTTGGAATGTGTCTTATATCAAAATCTTTACTTATTTTTCAACACTTTTCATGGACTTCAGTCCTTAGTAGTCCTAATATCTGCAATTCACGGGAAGCACTAGCTGACATAAAAGAAGAAAAAAAAAGANCTACACTACTAGTTCTTCAAGGCATTTTGGTGGCATTTCAGAGTATTTTGGAATGTGTCTTATATCAAAATCTTTACTTATTTTTCAACACTTTTGCATGTCAGGGCTGCAGAACTTCATCCTTTCACTTTGCAAATCTGAACTGGCCCAAGAGAATGAAAAAAAAAAAAAAAAAAAAAGCAGATCTAAACAGAGTTACCAATGAACCACGCATTTCTTCCTCCTCTTCTCAACAGAATGGACATACAGGGAGACTTGATGTCCCATATTTTGAAAGTAATCAGAGAACAACACAGAGTGCTACATTTGTAACAGCTTTCTAAATCAGACTGATATGGAGAACTCATGTAATAACAACGCYGTGGTTCAGAAACATGACACACTTCGCACTGCATAAATGATTACCAATATGTATAGGTAATCCACTCTTTGTCATGGTTCATTTAACTAATGAAAGGTTTTGGCAGCTAGTCATGGCTTTCAACACAAAACAAAATGACAGTAGATATAATATGAAATAATGGATATTTTTCAGTACATAACTGATCAGACACACAGTGAGTTTAATAGGTAAAGGTTTCTTTTGATTACAATCTTGTCTTATTGAAAGGCAGTGGCTTTTGTATAGAGAGAGAAATGTCATCACTGCTAATTCTTTTATTGACAGCAACTCTACTGAGAAACACCACAGGTGTTTCTAAACTAGTTTTCAAAATAGCAAATACCAGCAACTCTTTGTGGTATTGATAATGTACAAAAGTACAAAAGTAGAACAAATATGATTTGTTTAACAGATGAAAAAGAGTAATAAGCAACTCTTAAGAATAGGTACCACAAAAATGCTATTTAAGGCATGAAAGTTCTAAAGAAAGATAGCAACAATAAAATTAGGCCTTTTGGTGCTTAAATCCATTAAAGTAAAATGTTGCAATCACTGGCAAAACAGATTAGTGATTAGAATTCCCCRTTTGCTCCGAACTTTCTAATCTCACCCTTTACCTGTGAAAGGAAACCCAAGAAGGGGGGAAGCTCTGCAGAAATCTTTAGCAGATTTGCTTTTCAGTTATATTATTATGAGAATGTGGTACTTGTCCTCCAAAGGAGGAATGAACTAAGTCTTCTTCCTGAACCTTTACAGCAGGTGATCTTCCCTCCTGCTAGTGGCCAGCTCACCTGTTAGGGCAGCTTTTACCGCAGTTATCAGTGTTGAAAGGAGGAGATGTTATTTTTWAAAAAAATAAACAAAATAAAAATAAACAAAAATAAAAAACACTCTCAACATAATCAATGGAAAGAATTGGCCAGTCTAGAGAGTAATCAGAGTAGAATCTTAATCTAGATGCTCATGTCCAAGAAGGCCAATGGGATCCTGGCCTGCATCAGGAGGAGTGTTGCCAGCAGGTCAAGGGAGGTGAACCTGCCCCTCTACTCAGCTCTGGTGAGGCTGCATCTGGAGTATTGAGTGCAGTTCTGGGCTCCCCAGTATAAGAGGGAAGTGCAGCTGCTAGAGAGGGTCCAGCAGAGAGCGACAAAGATGATTAAGGGAATGGAACATCTCTTGTACAAGGARAGACTGAGTGAGTTGGGCCTGTTTTCTCTGGGGAAGAGAAGGCTGAGAGGGGATCTGATTAACATGTATAAGTACATGGGGGGAATGTAGGGAGGAAGGGGCCAAGCTCTTCTCAGTGGTGGCCAGTGACAGGACAAGGGGTAGTGGGTGTAAGTTAAAACACAGGAAGTTCCATCTCCATGTGAGGAAGAACTTCTTTCCTGTGAAGGTAACAGAGCCCTGGMACAGGCTGCCCAGGGAGGTTGTGGAGTCTCCTTCTCTGGGGGTCTACCAAACTCTCCTGGATACCACCCTGTGGCACATGCTGTAGGTATCCAGGCTTGAGCAGGAAGGTTGGACTAGATGATCTCTAGAGGTCCTTCCAGCCTTAACCATGCTGTGATGCTGTGTCTCTCCCTGTGCATAACATTTTTTCTTCCAGCCAGAACAAATTTATAATGATTTTTTTTTTGATCTTTGCCATTAGCCAGTGCTTATTTGTATTTATCATCAATCAGTAAGAGTCAGCAAGTCTTAAAACTTGTCATGGAAGAAATGTGCTGGGTTTTGGAGAGGTAGAGTATYGTTTTATGCTTTAGTCTCATCCCAGAACTGAACGGCCACAGAAATATTTACAACTAAAAAATTGCTAGCACGTTTTAATAAATACATCTGTAGAACTACTATCATTTTTAAAAAAGATCAGTATTGCACATCCTTGTTTTCGGTGTCATTCTGCATTGCTAAGTGTTGTTGATATTAATCGGCTGTACGTAAATATTAGATACTGAACATGGCATTGTAAGCCTGGSTGCTTGACTTCTGTGTTCTCAGAAACTGAGAGTTTACATCAACTCCAAAAACAATATAAGGATCTTAAATTTTATGTCTTGTTTAAACGGCTGGACTTGATCAAGTGAAGTGAATCAAAGACCCAAATCCAAAAATTTTGATCCAGAATCTCAGGAATATAGTATTTAATCACATTACTCTCTATACAAATGCTTCCTATCTTTTATTATATATTATACATCGAGGACTATATATAACAAGTAAGATTCTATTAGACTTTAGGGAAAATAAATGCTACCTCAGTTACAAAATGCAAATAAAGTTATATGTTTCTTACAAAACTGTTGTCTTTCCCTGAAGATTTGCAAAATCCAAATATTCTAATAAAAGTTATTCAGGGTGTATAGGCACAATAAGTATATTTTAACTACTCAGCATGAATATTTCCAAGGAAAACAGAATTCAGTCAGTCTCATAGGAAATAGTGTTGGTTGCATGTAGATTAATGTAAGAATTAACCTTATATTTACCTACTATATTATTTTAAATCATCTTTTTTATAGTTGGAACATTTCTGCATGAGAGACAATATAGCAATGTAAAGTGAAGAGACAGGATTGCATCTCATTATTTTTGAAATCATTTATCTCTTCTTTGAGGCATGAGAGATACAGATAGTAAGGTCCAATATTGCAGGCACTTTTAACTGGCCTTACTCATGAGATTATTTCATTATTACATTGAGGAATATTCAAGTGGGTAAATTCATTCAATAAGTGATTTCACTAATAAGCCTTCCTTCTACTACATACTTCAGACTAAGCATAATCTTAATGTAAGAAAAAGTATTTTTTCCATGCTTCGGCTGAGCACATTTTTAAGCAGATATTAAAAGTAGATTTTCTGTGGAAAAGTCAAAATGATTATATAAAAAAGCAGAACAGTTTAAATACAAATGTGCCCTGAAGTTGTGTTTAACAGTTACTTCAATTACACTAGCTTGATTTCAAATAAACCATAGATATGCCTTGTCTGCTACTGAGGAAATGATCCTTGCCAATATCTCTGAAACTCAAAATGATGCTTATGCCTTGCATATACTGATTAGTTCAAGTGTTGTACATGGGCTCAAAATAATCTGTATTAGCTACAACATGAAAAATATTTTGTTACTTCCTCTGTTAGTGTTGTGTTTATAAAATTATTAAAATTTTAAAATKAAAAAAAAAAACAAAAAGAAAAATTGCTACAGAGTAATTGGACAGAGATATTGTTTATAAGGAATTAGATATGATTAAATTTGTCATATGCCAAGTGCTCTTTAGGAGAAGATGCTAATGTCCTGTAAGATCTGGATAATGTGCATTTATATTGTGATTAATGAATCAGGTTCTGCATACATACCAAAAATGAAATTTGCCTATCATGAAAATATATTTTTAATTACAAAATACATTGATTTACTTTTTTAATATTGTCAAGTTATTCCAACACTCAAATAGAATTCAATTACTTCTAAACTGCTGGGAATAATGAATTGGTGTTGCATTGTATTGAGAAGCATAATTCTTTTATGGCTTGTGCTTTTTTCATTAAAGCATACCATGTAGCAATATCTCAAATGGAATCCAGGTTAAATATATGCCAGCCAAATCTGCGGAGTTTTATTAATTACTGAAGTTCATGCTTTTCCAGCTAAAGTCTTTGCTAATTCTATTCTTCTAAAAAGGATAAGACTTTTAAAAACAATAAGACASTTTCCTGAAAAATTATTTGTAAGGAATATATGAACTAAACCATAATACTCAGYTCAGGATCAACTAGCAGGTTTAATATCAATTGTATATTTACAGAAATAATAAATATAAACCAATTTAGGGAAAAAAAAAAAGACATATGAAGTATTCTGCTTATACAGATCATAATTGGTGTAATATGGCTACATCTGTGATTTAATATATTCAAAAAAAAAAAATGCTTACAAAATCAAGACCATTGTTTTGAAAATCACAGACCAATCTGTGACCTCAGATGAGTTCTCATCAGTGGGCTTCTTGCCTCCAGACTGACCATAGTCATTCTTACTTACAACGGTGTGCATGCGTTCTCGGGAAAAGCAAATTCAGATCTCATGTATTATTTCAATTGTCACATTCAGTCAAGTCCATATATTAATATTCACACTACCTGTTCTGGTAATAAGGTAACATTTTGGGGTTGCTGAAGGGAGGATACCTTGTGCCATATTTCCTTAGAAATACCCTTTTTTATAGATATCAAAAACTTTACAAACTAGCCATTAGTAAGCCAATTAAGCTTTCTTTTCTGTCTTAGTTTGTTCCTTTCTTCATGTCTTATTTCATTTACAATTAGATTAAACATTGTTTCAAGTGAAAAATCTCTTTTTTTTCTCTAAAGAACCAAGTTGTAAATAGTTCCATGAATCAGTTCCAAATATCTTCTCACATCCCTGTGTTCTCAAGATAGAATAAAGCAAAAAAAAAAAAATCTTTCTTTCTGTGAGCTGCTGCAAAGAAAAAATTAATCTAGCAGTATGATGAACAAGATAATTTAAAATTTAAGATTTCTGTGGAGTGATCAGTTATCCATGCACTTCCTGTTAATTATGTAGAAGAAAATGAAAACAAAGTGAAGTGACACAGGCATTCAGATGAGTTCTGCAGTACTTTGCAAGACAATTCTTGATTTGTTAATTTCTAAGTAATAAACATAAAATTTTGAAAGAACTTCTAAAATACTGAAGATTAAACAAGATCACAGATTTTTTTTTCCAGATATGGATACAATAACTGATTTAGTCCAGACTCTAGCACCTAGCAATACTGTTTGAAAGATAATGTGTTTGCATGAAAATGAATCTTTAGAAAACTGGACACAAAGATAGAATTGAGTGACAGAAGCTGATGGAGAGATTATAACTATATTGCCTTTGGCCCTAAATTCCTTTTAATTCATATTGTACCTCATTCTTTTGTTACTGAATCTTGTTGCTATTATTCCTAGAAAAGTGCTGGCACAGCTGTCTTCCAATTTGCACTCAACTAAAATGCTGATTTTAACAGTATTAAAGAATTAAGATATATTTCTATCACCCATTAGACTGAGTTAGTTAGATTTGGACTATGCTTAATGGACTCTGTTTCTTAATGATTTTGTAATATGATCTCTCAGTTGTTCTAGAATGTTGATCAGGAGAGGCCCCTGTTTCTGGCCTTAACAATACTGATTTGTCTTAATAAATGGTATTTTTTCTATTTAGTGTGCTAATGAAATAAATTAAAAACAAAGTCATTTCAGGAAATCAATAAACCTTCTTCATAATTTTAGAAGGGCTTTTTGCAAAGTTCGTAATAAATTATTGAAGTAGTTTATTTAGTAGTATAAAAAAAATCAAGAAAGGTAACTTTGAAATCACATATTATGCAGATATGGACCTGAGGACTCTCTAGCAAAGTAGCCTTTCTTTAAGCAGAAGTTTTGAGAACATGTTTTTCAGATTTAGTTTCAGACTAAATTTTCCAATGATACTTTGATTATAAATAGTACAAAACACAGCCAGAAACCTTCACACAAACAAGTTTTAAATAACTGAAGCCATTCTTAAGTAATCTTTGGATGTCATTTTGGATTCCATATGTGTAGAAATACTATTTTATATATATTTAAGTGCACATCACAGTTTCTAAAACGAATAATGGATATCTTCACCACCACAGGCTCTAAGACTTTAAGCTGTTCAACTGTGTCTATAAGGAATTTCTGTAGGCATTTTTCTGAGAGAAAAATAAAAGAACTCCTACAAAAATGAGTTAAATTATTTCAGTCTAACTGAGATTTTCATTGTCGTTACTCCCCATACCAAAAGAAAAGATGAAATTAAATGTATTTCTATCAATATTTGGTTGAGATAAGATCCTAATGTAAAAGTTTTATGCCTTATTCCATAATTTTTAAGTATCTTCAGATTTTTTTTAAGATATATCTAGCAAATGTCTCCATTTGTGTCAGAATTCCACACATAAATAAATACTACCTGTCATTGATCTCATAGAAGTAAGTTTGCATTTGCAATAAATAAGTTCTTAGAAGCAGCACATACTCTATTTTATTTGTAATAATGATATATTCTTCTGCCTTAGCAAAAAGACACATGAAGTAGCTATCCCAAACCACTTGTCTTATGATGCTCAGCACACCAAGATAAAGACAACTTCAAAAAGACCTTCATGCTCACCTTCAAGTACCAGACAGGAAAAATTCATCCATACATTCTCAGCACAGTATTTAACAGCTGCAAATAAACATTTATTTCTGCATACAGCAAGCAAAATTTAACTGAGGACTCAGTTCATCTCAGTTAGTCTGAGAAGATGAGATTCAAAATTAAAGAATTTAGTATATTTTGCAAACTCTGCCTGCTGAACTGCAGATTCTGCTATGGTGCCCTTCAYATTTTAATCAAACATACTAAAAGCTCCTCTTCCAAATATATTTTTAAAGCAGTGAATAAAAATCTAGCAGGTGTCAAAATCCTTTGTGCCATATCAGCACAGACGAATAACCCATCACAATGTTTGGTAGTTAAKGATCACCAGATGTTCAGCCAAAGAAGATCAAAAAAAAAAAAATCTCATTGCATTTTAAAATCTCAACACAGTTCTGTAAACCACTTATTGCTGTCCTGCTGTAACTAGTAATAACAGCATTCCTCTAAAAAATGAAAACAATAAAATAGAAATTACATTTTTAAAAGGATGATAATAACATTTATCTAATCTCACAAATATTTGAATGATTAAATGTAAAACTGAGGAGCTTCCAAAGCTGTAAGTAATAAGCATATGTATATGTTCATGAGACTCAGTAGGAATAAATTAGTTAGAATCTGATTAGAGATGGGCCATTGATAGGGAGAGAAGAATTAAATGATGGACTTTTATCTACTATTTGACTATACAGTTGGATCAAACATGCAATATTAAAGCAAAACATAGGGGGACAAATGAAAACACATATTAGACACAAATATTCCAGAAAAAAAAAATGTTGTCATGCTTTCAGGTGCCGTAACATTCAAATAAGTGTGTGAGTGACAATGAAATGTTATGAAACACAACATTTATAAGCTGATTTTTTTTTTGTTTTAATTTTCCTACATAGTCAGATATTAAAAAGAATAAATTTAAAGTTCATGATTGAAATATTCCTATTTTCTAATAGGAATTCCAATTTTCTAAACATATAGTCATCTAGTTACCAAGTAACAAAAAAAGTGTTTGAAAGTGGATATCTTGAGATACAACCAATTTTAACTCTTGATTTCCAAAATTAAATAATTAGAGCATAATAATCTGCACAGATTTCATGATAAATAGAGGATACTTTTTTTTTATTGTCTTCTCATTGTATTTTGCTCTTATAAAACTCTGAATCCCTCTAGAGAAGTATCATAACCCTATGCACTACCCTCCTTTTCATGCAACAGTAAAATCCGCACTTAAATATAATGTGCATAGGCACAAGTGCATAGGCAGCACTTGAACAGCAGCCTCYGAGGATCTCTTGTGCTTAAAAAATAACGATTGTAAGCTGAACAGACTCAGCTATGTAGTCTGTGTGTGTTTTGTCCGAAAAGACAGAAATATAGAATAGTATCATTGAAGATGTGTAATTAATTTGACTCTCTATAGCAGTCAGTAAAACAGAATTAGTCTTTTCCTAAGAAAACCTTATGAAATAAAGTGAATTTCACTGTAAACTTTCCCTGAATTTTGAGTTGCTTAGAGCATCTTTATGAACAAAGTTCTCATATTCCTTATATTTTCCATCTTTTGGACATACTAAAGAATACAGAATCAAGAAGAAGTAAATAAATTTTAAAATGTCACAGTCCCTTGATGAGAAACAAATTAAAAACTAGACTTATTCTTTGCTGCTTCTTCAGGAAAAAATGAAGAAAACCTTTTATCAAACATGATAAAAGATTTTTTTCAGTTGTTCCAAGAGTTTCACTGCATGACCTTTAGGTGAGTGGAATCACTCCAGTGATCTAATATTTTAAATAAAATTCACTTTATTAGTATTAAAGACTGTGAAATTCTAAAAGATTACCATTTCTAAGAGTAATGGGGAGGAAATCAATGATTAAATGACTTGGTTGACTTTATAACAACAAGTAGAAGATTCCACTTCTATCTCAAATTACAGTTCGATCTTGTGAATATAATAACGTCATATCAAAAGAGAAGTCCTTCAGATAGCTATGTAAGGAAAGTAGTGATAGTTACAGGAACATCTTGTTTCTATAGAACACCTTGTTTCCATTTTCATAGAGAAAAAAAGCTTTTTTGTTTTGGGCATTTTACTCTTTAAGTTATCTGAAATATGGTACTTTATTATAATGCTGTTTTGCTTTTTTGTTCATTTGTTGTTCGTGTTTATTCTGTAAAATTGATTGTAAATCTGCTTATCTGGAAGGAATTATTTTGAAAGTCTAGAGAAACTGAAGCCAGTGAAATTGTAGTGTTATAAAACAACATAAACTAAAATAAAACCAAGTCCAACATGGATTTTCCTTGCTGCTCTTTACTTTTAGAAACAAAATCTTAGTTTCTTTTAATTTTCTGGTCTAGCAGACTAGCTTTTTATTTAGTGATTTCCAAAGCTGAAGAGTCCGAAAAACTGAAGTCCAAGGACTTGTGGATAGACTTCCAATAGTAGTTTTCATACATACATACATAACTCACTGATTTGGGTGATGCACGAGAGAAAAAGAAAGCCAAAATGCTCGGGTAAAGAAGAGAGGCTTGAAATGAGCTGAGGTTGAATGTCTGAAGCAACCGCATCTTCAGACCACCTTTCTTCCATTCACTAGACTAATTTGCTCATAAAAAAAAAAATACACTAGTGCAGCTTACTAGTAAGGTTATAAATATTACACGGTTATAAATATTGCACTTAGTCAGTATTTGTTATATAATTTATGCTTATAATCTACATACTTGGTAAGAAATAATTCTAAGACTTAAGTATAACACAGTTTAAATATATTTTTCTTTATAAATAAACATATTTGTATAAATAAATAATTTTTTTTTCTCTTCGGATTAAAGCGTTGTTTTATTTTGTTCTGTTTTGTTTTGTTTTGTATTGTTTATCACAACATCTGCAGTGCATTTGAATAAGGGATGTTGTACTTAATCCAAGCTGCTGTCTGTCTGATACAAACTCTTGAATATGCAAAAACAATCTTTAGCCTTCTAAAGGTGTCTTGTTATATGAAATGCACGGAAAAATGCACAGACTTGGAAAAATATTTTAAAAGCTTATAATTGGTAGTGTTCAAAACAACTGTAAACATGGTGGAGTGGAGCAGTTAAAAAAACATTCCCAACAAGCTTTTTAGTCAAAACATGTATGTTTGTCAAGACATGAACTGTAAACAGCAAGTTCTTTTCAACCCTAGTGGAGTGGAATTCAAAGAATTTTGATTCTTTGAACYATTTTTTTTTATTTGAAATACTTTGAAACATTGTTTCACATTTTTTAATCAATATTATAGAATATACCATATATCATTTATGAAATTAACAAAATGTGGGATTAAATATTTTAGTTGGCTCAATGTTTTACTAAATGTATACTTCACATTTTGAATGACTTTATCTTCAACTGGAATTWAAAAAAATACATAAGACTGTTACTAAAAAAACAGATATTCTCAGTTCCTGTGTATCTCTTAAGAGAATAGTTTATGCAAAATTTTTCACATTTCTGCTTTTCAGTTTCCCTTGAAAAAATTAACTTGTTTGTTAGGATATTTGCGTAGTCTCAAGGCAAGTATCTCATCATATTTAGCAACATTTGGTCCATTATGGCCCATTAATGTATTCATACCATAATACTCATTCAATATGTAACATGTAATGGAAAAGATCATTTTGGAGTTTCTTAGATATCATCTCTTTCTGAATTAGAATACCACTCATGGAAGTGCTTTTCAAAGAAAGAAAAATACTAGAAGATTGACAGATTGTAGGGCACAATTTTGCAACAAAAGTTATATTTGATATATATGTAAAAAAATAAAGAAATAACAATATGCAGAGAAAAGAGAAAATAGAGACCTTGATATTATAAGAATGTCAATGAAGTTTAGTAGGAATAAGTATTATTTAAGCTATTTTTTAATGCACAGGATTTTCTGTTTTATGAATACATATCTAACTATACAAGTTAATGTGGTCCTGAATATGAATAGATTATATTTTTTAATGAGGAAGCGGTTAAGTAGCACAATTCTGCCTTGCTAAAATACTTCAGTCATTAAGAAAAATATTATTATATTAAATATGAATACAGTAAATAAATAATTGGGAAAAAGCCCACACAAGATAAATCAACTTAAAATCAGAAGGTGATATTTTACTCTTCCTGAAAAACTTAGCTGAAACCTAGGATTTGAGCATTCAGTTTTATGGACTATTTACTGTCTCCTATGTCTGACTGTAGTGAAAAGAAAGATCTTTCTTAAAAGAGATAAGTTAAAAAGTACCCCGGAGGGAGTAAACAAACTGTCTAGAATGGTAAAATCAGAATGACTGCAACGATATCTAATCTTCAGAAGCAAGATAAAGTATTAACAACAGTGAGAAAGAAGAAAGAGATGACACACAAAGCAGCAGGATTTTTGTCTTGCTAGATCCAAGTCCAATCACACAAGTACAGAGGGAAAAACTGACAACAAAGGAAATAGAGTCTCTGGAATTAAAATATATATAGCAGTATATTCCCTTTATCCGGACAAGAATGAATTAAATAAATTCAAAAAAACCCATCTTTCCTCATTCCTTTAGAGACTCACTTGAAAGACAAACTGGATAAAGTTAAATGACCAACGGGCTAAATTAAAACAAGTGCACAAAGATGACAAGTCATTTCATCCTCTCTTTCTCTGTCATTTCATATATATTTAAAAATCTTTCAGGTAAGTATCTTCCCTTTAAAAAATGTGGTAAGACTTCAGCACTACGGGGATGTCATTCATTGACTTCAAAGGACTTCACATTCTGAATTGTAGTGTTAATACTAGTTTATTAACTATGAATACAGAATTTGCTTTTTCTCTGTGCTTTTATGATTTAGATTTGTTTATCTTTTGTTATATAAACATCTTTATTTGGAATGGAACAGCATTTGCTTTGAATTAATCTAATTTGTGACATTTTCACTAATTATATACAAATTTGAAGCTAATTCAAGAGTCAAGTTTCTCTGTTGCTTATCATTACAGAGATTTCAATGAAACTAGGCAAGTTTTAGAGATGTGTTATAGCTAAATTTCAGGAAAATGTTTTCTGTAGTAAAAGTGGACATTTTACAAATGTTTAAAATAGGAAAGAGTAAGAAATTGTTATTGAATGAGTAGAGAACATTTTGTTTTGCAAAATATGTTACAAATTACATTAGCACTTTTACAGGTTTTCTTACTCCAAATTTCAATTGCATTATTGTTTTTTTTCCTTCAATTTTAAAGATTATATTCATTACAGGAACAAACTTCACTGTAAATCAAATTATGTCAAAATAGCATAAACACTAATAAATTCAAATGTATTTTTTATTGGTAGACATAATAAAAGGCAAGAAAGTACATTTCATATTGCTTTATTCTCATTTTCAGGGATTTTACAGCATCTGTTTGCTTGCTGGTTTCAAGAATTCTGTAATTCTCAGTTTTTTGCACTAGTATGAGGTTGGTATAATTATTAAAGTTTTTATAGGACATCATATAAAGGATTGTCATCCCTGAGATAGAATACAGTCTTAGGGAATACAGAGTAGTKTGCAGAAAGCAAAAAATACAGTATTTGGAGATAAAAAAATATGAATATACATAAAAAGAATGAAAATTTCAGATATTCTATCTTGACACTGTTATTCACTGTTATTCTATGTAGCTCTGAATTCACATCTATGCCAGATGCAAGTAATGACAGCAAGTTACTGCTCACATGTACTTTAGGAAAAAGGTTTTTTTTAATAGGACAGAAAGAAAAAATGAAGAAATTTAAAGCCTATGCAATGGTTCAGAAAACTTTAAGATGTCAATTATGAAACAGAAGACCTTAGCTTCCAATTTTTTATTAAAACTGCATATTTTTATTTCAGTTTTCTGTCTGGTAAAGCCTAGTAATTCTGTACTAACTAGTGTTCATATACATAAGTATACAAAAAACATATTATTCTAAAACTGTAAGGTGGAATCAAAGTAGGATTTGATTGGTATTACAACCAGACATGAAGAAAATCCCTTTCAGCTCTAGTTTCTTTCAAATAGCAGGCGAGAAAGCCCTTTAAGGATTCATAAACTCCCGGTCTTTGTAGCCTGAGTTTTCCCKTTCAGTAACAGAGACTGGATTGAACTTTTTTTTCTAAATGAGATTGAGAGTAATGGTGGAATACCTCACAACACTCCTCAGTCCTATCATCACCGTGAAGGCATTCACACACGTATCTTCCTCTGGTGTACACCCTAAGCACTTGGCTAYACCTACTCTATATTCACTCCTCCAATCAAATGCGGCTATATTGCAAAGAAAAAAAAATTAGAAGGATAAGAAAAAAGGAGAAAAAGGTCTGTAAATCTACAGTTCACAGTCTGCTCATTCACAGGTTCACACCCATACTAGYGTGTATTTTATATCAGGATTGTGACTGTGAAGCAAAACTTTCCACTGTCCCCGGCATTCCACTATGGTTCATGTTTTGGAGCAGTCTTGGGTAGACAAACTGGAYGACTTTGGCCTCACTCCAAAAGAGTGAGTGGATTGAGAAGTTAATTTACTTCTTCTTACTAATAAAGACAACTAATCAAATGCTCATCAAAAAAGAGATTAAATATTTGTTGAGAGGATAGGATTAATTCCAGCATGTCTGTGAGGAAATTTCCTAACATATGGATGGTGTGGGTTTGAACTCCTCACAATGAGGCAGTGCTTCATCGAGGTTTTCTAGCAAACGCCCTTCCATGTGCATACACTTTAATCATAAGAGAACATCACTTCTTCCAATAAAAGCACTCATGATAGAGGCTGTATTTCAGCAGAACTAAATTTTGACATTTTGCCTGGCTACTTTACTCCTCTTCCTTTACAGATATAGCAAAAACAAAAAACAGCCATCTGAGGCCCCATCAAAGGTCCATCCAGGCCAACATCCTGTCCCCAAGAGAAGCCGAAAAGAAATGCCCTAGGAGGAGAAGGCTTCACTTAAAGCTGCATATRCCTTTGCTCATTTTTACTATCCTTGTGGGTATCCTTTGAACTCGTGATATTTTTGAAGGCAAAACCAAGAAAAGCACAGAGTGGAGCAGATATTTATACACTGTGGCTTTAAATAAAAGCATAAGGGTGTCATTATTGCCCCTCTTCCTAATAATTTCTAATATCCTATCTGCTTTCAACTGCTATTCAGAAGAATTAATATATTTTCAGACTGTGTTTTACAGTTCCATGATGTCATTCCTGAATTACTGGTTAAGTTACTTCACTGCAAAAGTAAAGTTATAATTGGAGGCAGAAAGGGTGTTTTTGTGTACAACATTTAACACTCATCTGCATGAAAACTTCTACTGGTGTTTTGTCACCAGGTTGCTCAGAAGGTCCTCCTGCAGTTTCTTATAGTTGGCTCTGATTTTCTGTTCTTTGAAACCTTTACGTTGTCTGGAATATCATTCACCTTTCTATCCATCTCATTTCCCAAATCATGTTTGAATATCCTGAAAAGTACAGGTCCAGTGCAAATCCCTGTTGGGATACAATGGTGACATTCCTTCACTAGGAAATATGAATATTTCACAGAACCACATAATGGTTAAGGTTGGAAGGGACCTCTAGGGACCGTCTAGTCCAACCCCCCCTGCTCCAGCAGGGACACCTAGAGCATGTGGCCCAGGGTGGCATCTAGGCGGGTTTGAAAGATCTCCATAGAAGGAGACTGCACAACCTCCCTGGGCAGCCTGTTCCAGGGCTCTGTTACCCTCACAGTAAAGAAGTTCCTCCTCACATGGAGATGGAACTTCCTGTTATTMCTTTTATTTTTTTACAGGATCCTAGGCAACTGCTTATCTATGTGAAGACATTGCCTTTATTCCATGGAGCTTAGTTTCTTAGATATTAATAGTTCCCAGTGTGTGATATAATGTTTAATTGCATCTTTTTTTCTTCTTTCTTAAGTTGAAGCCAGTCTTAGTTTCATGCACGGAAGCAGAATTTTATATATTGAATGTCTTCAGGGCTGCCTCAAGACACAGTCACACTAAGAAGTTGTGCTTATTAACGGATTTGACTGTCTTTCTTACCAATGGCAAAATCTTGAAAACCAAGGTATGGTTGTAGCTACTATTAGCTAGGAAGGTATGTGAAGAAGCAAATTGCAGCAATGACAACTGAATAAGATGGACTCCAAGATCTGAGACCTAATTGTCACAACTGTAAGCTTAAACTGATGTAAGTCTTGCTTTAGAGACTCTAATCCCTTAGAAACCTAGTTCATTCAACTCAGCAGGAGAAAAATCATAGGAAAAAAGATCTCAGTAAAGCCATTACCAACTATGCAGGAATTTTAGTGTATACAAAGCACATGCTGTGGAGACATCTATCAGTCCCAAAAGTTCAGGAGTTCACTTTGAACATTTATATAAATTGTCTGGTCTTGTCATYGCATATCAGCCTTCTGCAAGAGACTTATAACAGGTGCAAGTTTATCTAGAGAGTTCATTATTATCATTGAAAAAATCCTTTCCGTTCTTCTACAATATTATTTCTCTGTACCCTGTTTTGCAGGCATTCACATTTGAAAATAAAAGACCCAAGAAACATCAGAACACTAGCAGAATTCAGCCTGCCTCAAATACTGAAGAGCAGCCTGCATCTTAACTTTTTTTAAGCTTGGATCTTAACGTTTTACATCAACAATATTTTTTCTGTTCTCTATGCAAATCTTTTTGTTTGTTTGTTTGTTTGCTATTTCAGAAAGGAATAAAGAGTTCATTTCTACATGTGATCTTACAAAGCATTCAGATTCACAATAAAACAATCTCTCTATATCTAAGTTGCCTGACAAGCAACCTGTATCATTATCAGCATCAGCATCTGCATCTGCTATCAAGCTGCATGGAGAGAGCTACAGGTTTAATGAAAAGGTGTATACTTAATACTGAATTGATTTTAAAGGTGGTGTATTAGCAATTGATATGCTTCTAGAAACACCATGATACTTCAGAAATAGAAATATCAGGGACTTGATAAAAATTCTGTCCATAATGGGGAAGAGGAGGTCAAAATCCCCCCTTGGTAACACTGTCAAAAGAAGCTTCACTACCAAATATACAAATGGAAGAGAGCATAAATTACAGCATCCTAATAACAACCCTTCCTTACACACTGTCTCTATAGAGCACAGGAATGACAGGGCAAAATGCAAACTCCTTCAAGGGTTCAGAGGAATTACAGGAAGTCAGAATTATTATTATTAGCCCCTGTTTACCATTCCTTTATGACTGACAGCAAAGAAAATGCGAGACAATTAASTCAGGCTTACAACCAGAAAAACTGAAACTGGCAGTCTAAATGGCTCCAATATAAAAATAGAGACAATGTACCGATAGCCTGTATGAAATTTTGAGGCAGGTCATAGCTGTAGTCTCAACAAAATCCTATGTTCTTATGCATCTTCTTAAGTTAGAGTTTACTTTATATCTAGCTTGACACGATAAAATAACAATGTTCAACTTGTTTGCGCAAAGACAATTGCAGGACTATTGCAATAAAATTTGTTTACTGRCAGGATGATGTGAAAAGAACTTCTTTTCGGCACCGCAATCCATCTGTCTGCAGCAATGACATACAAAATAAGTGGAATATTCTTCTTTTCATATACTGTACAGCACAAATCTACAGCATTAGACTACAAGAGACCTCTACCATGTAGGGGACTGTGCAAAAAGCTGTAGTCGTGGGCACACAAAGGTCCTGAATTAACTATAATAGCCTCCATCTGCTTAAATTTCCTGTTATGTGTACAAGAAAAATCAGCATTTATTTGCTGGCAAAAAGGCAGATTGTTAGGAAGGTGCACTAATGACAGTGGTAAATATAGGATATGAGATTGTCACAGTTGAAAGAGTTTCATGGTGTTCTTGAGAATTTTTTATTATTATTATTATGAACACAAGGGTTTTTAGTTAATAAAAATAATTCAGTTGTGCTCTGAATATGTCATATATAAATTTATTTATTAGGGAAGAAGTACTGAGGAGAATATTTGTAACAGAGTTGAGGTAAGATGGGCAGAAAGAGTAATATATTAAGGGGCCTCCTTTTTGTATCTTTTTGCTTTCTGTAATCATCCTCAGATTTGTGCCCCTTCATTATCCATTTCTTCATATACTGCTTTTCAATGCCAGGTCAGAAGATAAACAGTAGCTAGCTTTCTTGCAACAGGAATATTGTTCATAATTTATAAAGTACTGACATTGAAAGATATGAGGAGCTAAAGAGAAAGCAAGAAGGAAAAACTGCAAAGAGAATGGAAATGAACAACAAAACAGTCATTCTTCTTAAGTTAATAGGAAATACATGGCCATGAAATAATGATGAACCTTGCAGCCCATTTGTTTTATGTTTTAAAATAAAACAGAGCAAGCATTAGAGCACTAATCTGAAGTATTAATAGCAAACTGGGATTTAAAGCAAAGGAAAGCCTGGAGGGGGAGACAGGCTCCAAACTGCCTGCTGGAAGGRGGAGAAGGAACCTGACAGCTGAAATGCAGCCAGCTCTGAAATGAAGCTCCTGTCAACTTCACTTCATCTCCACTGCTGCCAGTACCACCTCCATTATAGAGTAGCCTCCTATTCCCTCTCTCTCACTCCTGATTGCTATCAGAGTTCGTACCTCTGAGAATAATGCCACATTATTTTTCACTTTGTGAATAATCAGCTGTCTCTTTAAACTAACATCAGGTGAGGGCTCAGGACCTTTGCGCCGAAAAGCACTTGCTGCCTTGGTAGGAAGTAAGGTTTATATCTTGGTGAGTAATCAGGTTTTTCAGCAGATGTTTTGCGAAGGCTCCTATCTTTACCCATCTCCCTCCCCCTGACAAGGTGGCTTTCTGCATGGAAGCCTCTCTGGCTTAATATGTTTTACTAACACAGAGGCCACTTTAAAAGGGTGGCCTCTTTAAGAGAGCTGGTGCTACTGCCCTGTGAAGCAAGTATGTGCAGTGACAGCACTGCTATCTCTGTGTAGCTTTTTTTTTCTCTTAAAAGTGTGGCTAATTCAGACTAGGAAAGCTGAAAATCTTATTGCTGAGTGTATCTGACCAGAAAAAAAAATTAAAATAAATAAATAAAAAGAACAGAGAAAAACCATATCATTCATTTTTAAAACAGTTTATAGGGTAAATGTTCCTCAGAARAAGAGTAGAGCAGGCACCGAGACAACAGAGGAAGTCCAAAATGAAATTCTTCAGCTGCAGATGGCAATTAATGCACAGATGTGACTAGAGTTMATCTGGCTGAGGAGCATGAGGCATCACTACCTGTGGGAACTCAGCACTTCCCAGGAACTGGCATCAGCAGCAAGAGTTCAGCCAGGAATAGACATATTAATGCTCAATAATAAAGCAGAGACAAAATCCTTATTCACAGTGTCACATCCACTRCATTCGTGTATTTGTCTTTTTCCCATCCCATATAATTAACTAACTGGTATCTTATGTATGTAATGTCCTACTATTTTACCCYAAGGTACCAGGGGTACCCGTACAGGTGCACCAGTAAAGATGCAAGAGAATGATTTCTGCCTTTATTGCCTTATAGATCACAGAGGTTCCCATGGACAAAGAAAAAGAAGGCAAGAAGCAGAGGGAGTAAAAARCAAGGCAAATAATAAAGAACAGATTCAGCAGCTGTTGAATGGCTCATGATGAGATGTGCCTTCCCCATTTGCAGCTAAGGAGTATCTGAAGTGCTTGAGGAGATAAAAGGACGGAGAATTAAGGTAATTTAGCAAAAAGTATAGCTGTCATTACTGCAGATGAGAGAAACTGGAGGTAAAGCTGGGGAAGAAGGGAATGCAATGGGCATGGCTGGTTTCACAGCTGTACAGATCAAGGAGAAGTCTGTTGGAAGAGAACTGAGATGACAGGAAACAGTAAGAAGTGCCAGAGGAAACAGGCCAAGTAGTAAAGGATTAAAAAAATAAAAAGAGGATAGAGATGGAAGGATTGTGACAGAGCATGTCCCTGCTCCACAATGTAGTGTYTTCTTCTAAGAGTGCATCTCCATCCATGCTCCCAGCATTGCCCCGTCCCATGTGTCCCCATCATGTCCCCTTGTCCCAGGGCTGTGGCTCTCCCTAAAGCTTTGTGGAGTCTGGGGCTCCCTGAGGGGCTGCAGTGCAGGCTGTTCCCATCCCTATGACCCACACAGGGCACCTTGCAGCTCCTGCTGCCCTCACCCTGCCAGCTACAGCCAGTACAGTGGGTTGCACAAAAACTGGCACTGATCAGTCTACAGAATAATCAACCTGCAGTCAGAAATGACTTCTCGTAGCTTTAAGAAATGTTCATTTATAACTCAGCTGACCTCCACAGACGTAAATGAAGAACAGAACATACTCCAGAGAAATAAAGCCAAGAGAGAATAATTAACTAAGCCTCCTCTCACCCAAATTAGCAGTAATTACAAAAATGCCTGCTTTTTACAGTCAAGTTCCACATCAAGTGTTTTACATTCATATATGCAGTCTACTGTAAGTTATAGGCCTACAATTGTTATCAATGGAATAGCTCATTTATTACAACAACAATAAAGACAAAAATTGCAGGTTTTACTGCCTAAACAGTAAATATGTACTGTTGCATTCAAAATCTACCTCTGTGTTATGTCTGAGCCGTCAATTAACTCTAGTAATTGTGGCTGATTTCAGTACCAATCTTTCTTCTGCAAGTAGAACGTATTCTCACATTCTATATTTTTGAACAATTTGAGCACCCAGTATGCTTGAAACTTCCCTTTTAGCTTATGTCTGCCTGTCTTGAYGGTAAATGTGGACATTTGTTGTATCATTTTTTTAAATGGGACGCTATATTTTTTTCTCATGTAGGCCAAGACCAGAGGTGTTTATGACACCGTCATTAAACTCCATTTGGCACATACAACTTCAAAGAYTGATTTGATCCCTCACCTCAGTATGTAAGTGCCAGGCTTTTAGAACCAGTTACTGAAGTGACGAGAAGCTAGAGTTTTTCCTAAGAAATACATAGGAAGCAAATGTCCAAACCTCTGACAACAATTTATACACTTACTAAATAATTAAAGAGAGGGAGCTAGTAAAACACCCACAAGAGTACAGCAATCACAGTGAAAAGATTGCTTCCTCCCGAAATGGTGTTTCACTCAAACCTTATATCTTGAGTTAAAAAAAAAAAGGCAAAGCTTCCAGCTATGAGAAGCTGTGCAGCTCCAGAGGCATAAAAGGGAGAAAAATACCTTTGTTAATTGTTATTATTATTTTTAATTCCCCTGGAAAGAAATAAAGAGATGGATTTGATAATATATAGGAGAAGGAATGTGGTTCGGAGAATAAAATCTCACCTAAATGGCACACTGTCTTCAAGGGGACTTTCCATGAGACCAACCAATGGCTAATTTAAAGGAAAGTTTCAACCTCTGAATCTGTGCTCTCCAAATTTCCTCTGTTTCACTGCATGAATTTAACTTTTTCTCCCTTTATTTTCTTAGTAAGTTCACATTTATACAGATTCAGTTACAACACTGGGGACTGTGTGTCTGGAGAAGAACACGTTCTGAAAAAATCTACTCTGAAGCAACATTTTAAAATCTAATAGTTTATGCTGTACATCGTAGTTTGATGTAATGTGCATGCTCATTTTCTTATCCAGGAAGAGAAAAGCCATCTGAACAGTAACACAAAAGCAGAAAAGCAAGCAAAAAGACAAAAAATAAAATAAAATAAAATAAAATAAAATAAAATAAAATAAAATAAAATAAAATAAAATAAAATAATAAAATATAAAATAAAACTTTGCTGCCAGGGTGCATTAGTTTGGAAGAACTGAATTTCTTTGCAAAAAAAAACGTTGATGACCTTCCTTAGCAGCAAACACTTTATCTGAGAGGGAAGGAATTATACAGAAACCACAGGGAAAGAGAGAAAGGAGAAAAAATATTAGAACTGGGCACAACTTCAGGGGTTTCTCTTAGCCTGTGCTTGTCTGAAGCAAGTTGCCCGTTCCTGCTTCCCCTTAAGCTTGCTTTGGACTGCTYATGAGGGACACCGTCTTGCTATGAGCGTTTGAGTCTCAGAGGGACATGGCGTGCTTGCCGAGTTGCAACACACCGTAGCAGCACTCAGGCACCTGTTTACCAAATCACTGCTCTTTAATCAGCTTCTTAGCAGCATCCCACACAACATACTGTGCATAAAAGGGCTAGTTGAAGTGCATAAGCCTTTGAGAGCCCAGCCAGAATTTCTGCAGGTATAACCAGCACAAAATACATATTTTGTTATGAACATACTAATATGGTCTTTTGGTCCCTAGCTTCTAAAATTACTACTTTTTTCAGCATCAGAGTTACAATTTGCTGTGCTGCTTTGAAAAGGCACATTTACCCATGGATGGTTCATAGTATTTAAAAGCACTTATGCTAAAAGTCTTATGGCATCCTGCTGACGGACAGCACAAGTCATCCTTATTCATTAAATGACCGGGCGAGGGACTCAGCTGTAATTTTGCTTTCAAATTTAACATGCCACTGCTGCCCTTTAATTGTCTTAACAAAAATTGCAGATGTTTTAATTACAACTTTCTTTACAGCCATCCTTCCTCTTGGCTCCCCTACACTGCAGATTCATCCTGCAAAAGTATACTGTCTCCTGAGACACATGCACGTTAATATTACCTCGCATTAACATCTGTAGCCACCCAGGAGTGAAATTCTCTCACATCTCCCACTGTTTTCCTCATTCTTTGGGTTYACTCTGCTCCTTCCATTCTCCATTAACAGTCACTTTGCCTGCCTTAAAATGAGTCCAGATATTGTGTTATTCAGATGTAACACCATAGTTATGATAATGTACCCCCAGCAGTTAAAGGCTTCACTTTCTACTTAAGAGGGTGATTAACGAAGCTAAATGGTTACCCTTCTGCATTCAGTGGAAGCAGGACAAGAAGGGTGACAAATCAGAGTTCAGAGTTCTGCAACATAAATTTCCCTTTTTTTAATGCTCATTCTGTGCCAGGTGCTTATTACCCTAAAACTGAAAGAAAACTGAAAGAAAAACTATACCAAGAATAGGTGCAAAACACCACCCCCACACTCATGCATACACACACTCACACCCATTTTTTAATAACAGCTGCCTTCTCTCCCCACCCTTTGCCCCTGGCTTTTTGTAATGCACAGGTTTGGGAGCCAATCTGAAGTCATTCCATGGAAGAAGCAATAGAGCTTTATTTATTTGCTATAGAAGAACTTACAAAATGCAAGTGGAAAATGAATTTAAAAGGCTTTCTGCCTCTGCAGTACTATTATTTCAGAAAGCTTTGGTAAGTGTTTTCAGCGATAACAACAATAATCCAGTCTCTCATTCCTCATCTGGATGATAAAAGGGAAATTCATAAAGAATTTTTATGAAAAATAAAGTCTAATTCACTTTTGAAATGTCAACAGTTAAAAAATAATAATCAGCATACAGAGTAATATTGTGTTCTAGATCTTCCCCAGTCAAGTGTCTTAAATGACTATGCCCATTTCAGATAAAGTTTAAAGTAAGTYTTCCTTTTAGTAAGTGATGGAGATTTTTTTTAATAGTTAATATTTATTAATAGTTTTAATAGTTAATATTTTTCAGCTCTTGTTTACAGCATAATCATGCTACAGCACCATTTCATCCTAGAAAGAACTAGTGTAACCAAACTTGGGCGATAAACACTGAACTGAAAATTTTGAGGAGCTAAAGGTAACCAAACACATGAGATAAACACTCAAATGAAGTTTTTCAAAGAGCTAATGATTCAGATTTATGTTTCTCAACTTAATAATCTGGAAACATGGTTTAATTTTTTAAAATAGTGTTTAGAGCTACTTAGTCAACTATTTGGGGACCTAGAAGAACTTTTGAAAACTTAAAATTGAATATTGTTGACAACTGTGCAATGCTAACTGTTGTCATAGTACAATATCCTCTAGGCCTATGTGTTGATAAAAACAGGAAAGTTTTGAAAGGAGGCTGTGGAAAAGAATGATCCTTTTTCTTTCTTTAAAGTAAACATTCTTACAGAAGAATTTGTTGTTTAGCTTTGCAAATTTCCAAAGGATTTTATTATTGTTATTATTACTTAATGAAGGTGGAATATTTAATTGCTTCTCTGCCAAACTCTGTTTCTCTTTCTTTTTTTCCTATTAATCACATGAATAAAATAGTGTTTTTTTCTAATTTTCTTCTCCATGTGTCACATGAATAAAATAGTGTTTTTTTCTAATTTTCTTCTCCATGTGCTTGCTCAAATGTCTTCCACTTTTTTTATTTATCTTAACTCAGTTGTTTAAAGAGAAACAACAGCATTTTACACATATATAGATGTGTATATATAAAGACTTACTATAAAAAGTAATAAAATAAAAGAAACAAAAATAACATAAACTTTCTTCTCAGTGGATTGGAAATAATGCAAAATACCTTTGTTTTCTGTTTGTGCTTTATTTGCTCAAAGGATTGTAGCTATGTACTTATCATGCAGTGGCTTCTCCTGAAGTTTGATTTCTACAGAAATCATCACAGTTAAAGCAAACACACACAAAATGCAGTAACTGTCAATTTTTACCTCATTACAAAGGCACCCTCCAGATGCTAATGCAATGGAACAGAGGCTACTATAGGCAGTATCTGGTATTTAGGAAATCTCAGCTGGCAGATGGCTTTGAATTGGCCTCTCCTTCTATTCTTTTTATGGTCATATGCTCTCTGTTTCTTATTTACCTATTTAAGTTTATTTAAGATTTACTTACAAGGTTTACTTATGTCTATAACATAAGTAAATTTAGGATATGGCATCATATCCTGAAACTCAGAAGTCCTATCTTTTTTTTTTTTTTT
>NW_020455381.1:101040-176296 GCF_003342845.1 Nothoprocta perdicaria | reverse complement strand
TCTAAATTTCTAAATAAGAGAGCAATTTCTAAAATGAGAGAAAAAAATCTTTATAAACTACTAAGATTTCACAGACATGTTAAAGAATTTAAAAATACATATAAAAAAGAGAAAGAACATTTTTAAGAATGMACTCATTTATGGCTCAGATGAATGGCTCTAAACTAATGGGTTTGCTTTTGTATACTGTTTTAGAGAGAAAGTATTATGTATCTGACATTTCTGATGTTGATGTCATGAGGTAAATGCCCAGGGCTTGCCACTCACTCTGTCAAAGAGAGAAATAGTGGATCTGGATTTCAAACTGAAATCTTCATAACCAAGTTCTCTCTCTACAGGGGAAGAAATGGCTAAGCCAGATTTCAGTAATGAAACAATTCTATATGCAATTGAAGTGATTTCACAGCTACTTTTATATCCAAAATAAATAACCAGAAAATGAGGCTTGCCATCATCATTGATACTAACAAAAAAAAGTCAGTGTTTTTTATCTGCAAAGTGATGTGACTTTTCTGATCAATTTACATTGATTAATATAAAATAACTTAATTATGCCTAAACATGCACCCTTACTACTTAAACAATAGAAAAATGCATAGTGTGTTTGATCATCTGTGTGATCATATGAATGTGTCTACTGCCACCTACTTGTGCTAGCAGATTTTTAAGTCTTGATCATTTTAAAATCACTATACAGACTTCTCAGTTTTATAAATCCATGTCATCGCAGGATGTCATCTGTAGTTTTGTGACCTAAAGTTTTGTGACCATTTTTGAGGCTAAAAGGAAATGTGCAGAGGCAGCTGCATCCAGGAGGTTCAAGTGTCTGACTTCATTTTGCATTTCTCCTAGTCTACTTCCAGAATGTTCCCTTCCCTCCCTACTGTCTCAGACAGAGGGACAGCTAGTGCAAAAGTGAGCTTTGCCACCTCTCCAGCAGCAGGGAGACTTGTTTCCAGATAGCATATCACTGCACAAATGTAAACTGATCTGCCCTATAAAAACACTTTGCTAGCATATCTCATCTATTTTCTGTCTTTTGGCAATATCACTGCACTATACAATATCATACGTATGTGTACTAGTAATGGACAGTAAAGTAGAAATGTACAAGGCAGTAAAGTAGAAATGTAAAAGAAAAAAGCAAAGACAAGTAAACAAGCAAAAACTACAAAACTCAGTGACAAATTGAGGAATTCTTACCCTCTGTTAAAAAATAAAGATTAAAAGAGTGGAATGCCTTCTAACAGCAAGGGCAACACTTAGAAGAATGTGACACAGAAAAGTGAAATGAGAAGCGTATTTGACACATTAAGGGGGAAAGTAAGTGAGGAAGTTCTCCCAATTTATTGACATGATAACAATATGACTTAGATTCACTACAACTGTTGTCAAATGCAACTTGATTCACTTTTAAATTTAGCTCATGAAGTCCTTGGAGTGAGCCTGGTAAGGGTTATTGTGCTACCGGCCTAACAAGTTGGCAAGTGCAGTCTGAATTACAGGCTCAGATGTAGAAATACCATATGGTCATTTACCAAGGCCAGTGCCACTGAATTATGTATGTTCAATACATTTGCAGCACAGAAACTTTTACTTGTCTTCAGAATTTTACCTCTTCAGTACATAGCTGAGTTGTGTGTCCTAGAAAGCTGAATGTTTTCAAAAGTTTTTCCTCTCTGTACAAAGGTGATCACTACTACACTTCACTGTGCTATACCTTTATTGTGAATTGCTGACATAAGATTTGTAATTTCAAAACACATCAAAAACACCAAGTATGCACAATAAAGCAGTTCATTCTGCACAAGGCTTTTCAGTATTTGCCCATTTCTGTGGGGAATGAGTTCAGTGACTGTGCTAAAGAAGAAAGAGGACATAAGAGGTAAATCATAATAAGTCCTGAGGACACTGCAACTGGCTGCAGACATTTCCACGTGTTTATGAGACCCTACAGCCTTTATGTCATTACACGGGTGTTACATTTAAAATATTACTCTATTACTCAACATATTATTATAATGCTGGCTGTAATCTGCTTCTGAGTACACTTAAAATGCTGTTATGAAAGGCTGAACACCTAGCAACTACTTTTGGACAGACTTGACATAATAAGCTTGTCATCCTACAGGAGTTGTGTTACTGTCTGATCTTTTTCTGAGGAGGACTTGATGAGGAAGGGGAAAAAAACCTCTAGGCCTCACATCTGCAGTATATCCACAATGAATGCCAGCGACACTTGAGCTTTTCTTGCCATAAATAAACGACTAAGGTACAAAGAACCTCCATTAGTCAGTCAAGTATCACTAACTCAGCTACAACCAACAGTCCAGCACTGCAAGAGACCTCTTCTGGAGGGCAAAAAAAACAAACAACMTGGACGTAAAAGCGAACCCTCTCATGCACATCATGGACATCTCCCATGGCTGTAGGCAGGCAGCAGCTCAGCTGACCAGGATGAAGAGAATTAAGAGGTACCTTTCTGGGACACTTCTTCCCAGAGCGTCTCTGACACATCTTCACAGACAGGATTTGATGAGCAGGTGGCATCAGTAGCAGTCACCTTGTCTTGGGATAAGCAAGGTCTGGCTAGTGTACCTCAAGKCTGGGCTCCAGGATGACTGTAGGAGATTTAGGATTACTTATAGGAGACTCCAGGATGACTTCACAAAAAAAGTAAATAGGGYATGGCATGTTCCTGGAGTTTAAATCCTATTAGCTCTTCCTAGAGGTCTTTTGGGTTTCCAGTGCCTTCCTCAATGYGGCAAATTCGGAGCTGATGAAGAAAGATCACTTTGTCTACTGAAAGGTAGTGAGTGTCAGGGAAGAGCAGGAGTGGGCTGCTCCACAAGGGGATGAATCCGGGACATGAAGAATTTGTCCATCTGTCATACCGCAATGCTATCATTCTTTTTCTCTGAGAAAAAGTCAGTAGCCCAAATAATAATATAAAAATCAAATGCAGTACAATGAACACTTTTTCTTTTTTTTCTTTTTTTTTTAAATGAAGAAGGTAGATGGTATGTGAACAGAATATGTGACTTTCTGAACTGCTTAAAATGTATTTAGGTGGTGAGATCCACCTAATATTATGTCTCTAGTGTAGTAACATTTTCTTACAAAGTTGAAAATCATTTCAGTTTGACTTTCAGTTATTCTCGTAGTTGGGACTTAACCTGTCCACCCAAGTCAAGCTGATCACTGGAAAACACAAAGTGGACAGAGTAACAAGAAATCAAATATTCCGACTTCAGGATTTCATTTCAAATACAGCTGCCCTTGCTTACCATATGGCAATATATATTATAGCCAAAGGAGTCCAAAATTCTAAATTACTGGCTCTGTTAAGACTTCCACAAACCACATTATCTTAAAATCACATTTCACATATGCTAAACTAGTCATTTCAATTCCACTCATAACTATACTGTTCCATCAAATAATCCCACTAATATCAAATGTGCAGAAATCCCCAAACAGCAAACATTAGGGCTATCTTTCTTTGGAAAACTAAGCTAAACATTGAATAAACAACTGAGCAGATGCTCTTGTTTATTTGACTGGTCTAGAGCCGCACACGGCTAGAAATCAGTTGATTAAACCAGCTGTGAGTACGCTCAGCAGAAGGGGAAGCTTAGCAGATGCAAAATAATACATCCGACCTCATCATTACAGCAGTTGTATGGATAATATGGGGAGGAATATCTGGGAAAAATATAAAAGCACTGCATGCAGTCTTTGTCTGACTAATGAATGATCCCTTGTAGAAGCTGCCAACTGGCATGAGCTATGGTAATCAAACCTAAACTGCTTTGAACTGTACTGCAGATCTGCTGTGAGAATCAGCATCTGCCATAGACTCCCAGAAAACTCAGATAGAAGTCGTGATTTTGAGCACAAGAAAATAATTCCCTGAGCAGTAGTAAGGCAACCTTATGCAGAACCCCTCTTTTAATTTTTGTTTATTTGCTTGTTTGTTTTGGAAAGGATRTTAATTAAGTGTTTAGAGAATATAAAAGTAAAATATAAAACTGCACTACTAACTCTGTAAGACTAGAATATGAATGAACATTATAGAGGGAAAAGTATGTGATACCACCAGGACTAGTTTTATTAGTTAATATTTGTAAGTGTGTATCCTTACAAAAGAGGAAATTGCGCCCCCTTCTTTACAGATATTACAGAGGAATATCTGCAGGTGGGAGACTGAGCCAAGCCCTGAGTGGGGGACGCACAAAGGAGTCAGGTGACCTCTGGGAACAGATGGAGGGAGGCAGGGAGCTCCCTGTAGACAGGGAGCTAGGGCTGGGAAGGCTGTAGCTTTTGAGTACCTTGGCCAGTGGGGAAAAGGAGAGGGCCACCTCTGTTGGGAAATTAGGCTACAAAGGGGGATGCATCCTCCAGGCCCCACAGGGATATACCTGGTGAACTCTCCCTTTATTCAAATAAAGTTTTAGAATTCTTTTGTCTCCTTTTTGAACATTCAGTTCTTGACAGCAAGATTTTTTGCATAGAGGCAAAAAATATCTACTCTGGATTAGCAACAAGAGCAGTGTTTTGTGTCCTCCTCCCTCATGCTGTGCAATTGGACATATAAATATGGTTTAGGTAGTAAAACGTCATTTCTTCTGATGCCTTACACACTCCTTGACCTCACTCAATCACTCTTTCCCTTTTTATATAGGTTGGAATGCCGAGATGAAGAATTTGGAAGAAATAGGCTGCAGAAGCAAATTTGACCCGATTTTTCCTTTGAGGAAGAGGAAATTTAAGGAGTAAAATTTAGGAAAGGAGGGCTGCAACTTTTTTTCAGTAGAAAGACATTTACATAGTAGAAATACTGACATTTGGACATATCTTTCAATTACAAAATTAAATCTTTTTGATATCAGCTAACAGACAGCTACCTTATATTAAAATCAAATGTACACTATTTTTATTCTCAAATAACCCGAAAGATTAAATTCCGCAGTTTTGTTAGGTGAAGCTGCTYTTCATATTAGTGTTTATTTATAAAATAAAACTCTAGTGCCACAAGCTGGACGTGTACAGATTGCATGCTGCACTAGGTAAACCCCTTTTCTTATGCACTGCAAGACACAAACCAATTCCAGAGCTCCCAGCTGGATTCCCCATCCCTCAGGCAGCCTTGTTAGTAGTCTTCGTACAGACTCAGTCCCTCTCATTACAGTTTCCAGTCTTTGTTTCTGTAAAAAATACCGAACAATTCTGACAACACGCCTGTAGTCCATTAGCAGGGAATGTGAAGCAGTTCCTGTCTTCATTTTATGCTTTGAACAYGCCACTTGTGTCATTGTTCGCTTTCCCCTGCACACTCATTACCAACTGTCAGGTCACCCTATCTCCAGTCTTCCCTGGTGCTTTAAGTTTCACCGATTTCTTATCACCCTCTCTCCTTGCTCAGCTAAGCACCTTGGCTAACTTAAGTAGCTGCTTTCCCCTCTGTTGTAGCTTAATAACCATTTGGCCAGTGCCTGTCCAGTCTCTCCCTGTGCACTGGGATTAATAACTATTTGTTGCCTCTGCATCTTTTTCCTCCATCTCTGTTTTCATTGAGAAAGATTAATTTCAGCTGAGACATAAAAAACTACAGTGAGTCACATCATTTTTGTAGCTATACCTGTTCTATTTTACTCCGTTAACTGCAAAACATTTTTTCACACAATTGAATACTTGATCAAAATGTGTTTGTAAAATTGCCTTAAAATGTATATTCTTTTTAGGTTGAAATATATAGTAAATAAAGAATGAACATGAGAAATATGGAGACCATTTTGGTAGGACTGGACATAGATTTTGCCTTTGTACATGGAGAGGCAGAAAGTGAGCTGAGAGCATGTTTATTACCCTTCTCTCCCTAGCATATTTCTATTTCCTTCTTCTGTTGGCAGTACGTCACACTCCACCAGGACATGAAGCAGGATTTAGTTTCTCTACAGCYGGTGCTGCTACCCTGTTTGATGACACAACTCAGCTACCACTGTCTCTCCTCAGTGGTGTTTATACTCGAAAACAGAAGATTCTTCATGTATGTCACATTCATAAAATGCAAATATTTCAGGTGATGCCGCACCCTGTACTTGCTCATAAACTTGCTTGAGAAAGTAATGCTAACTTCAGTCGTGTCTGGAGGATCTTGCTAGTAGAGCAAGGAGGGGCATAGCTTTCTGTAYGTATTGACAGAGAGTTTCGGTGGCTTGGATATCTGATCATAGCACTTTTTATATTTTCTTGACCTAATTGTGTAGGTTTGAACTATTCTGAAATGTAAAACAGATGTTTTTTTGTTTGTTTGTGTGTTCATATATTTGTTTAGGTTTTCAGCAAGCTTTTGTATGCATGAAATACTGAACTTATCTCAGATGCTATTAAAAAGCAGTTAAAGTAAGGAATTACTTCTGACAGAAATCTTGCAGTTAAATGTTTTGTGTGGATCAGAAACTATTTTGGTCATCAGGCCCTGAACTTGAGTGAAATTATATTCCTTTACCAGAGCATGAATTCAAGGCACGGCATATGCAGTGTTTCCAGCTGGTGAATGAATATGTTTGCAGCATTTTTTAACGACATGCTGACAGGACACAGCATGACRTAGTCTGCTATGCAAAAAAAAAATCAATAGTGAAAAATCATGCCTCTTCAAGCAGCCACAAACAGTTACTTCTGAACTCACAGTCAAAGAAAGAACTTTAAAAGTGTTCATGAAAAGACATATTTCATAGACTAATATTTTAACATGATGCAAGAGTAACAGTAAAATTATATGCCAGCCAAAAGYTCCCCAACTGACAACAAACAGAAGCCTTAGTGAATGCATTGCTCAGCAGCAAGTCCGATCCTGCGTACTGCACGACTACTGTGTGGTATATACAGCACACATTTAGCAATATTTTGGGTGATTTACACTAGAATTTTAATATGGATCAGAGTTGTGCTCCTGAAGCTGATCTCTCAAATCTCAGTTAAGAACTGTGGTTTATTTTGCAAAGTGATGTCAGGACATATGAAGAATATTCCTTTGGGTGAACTGACGTAGAAGAGCAGCACTAACACACACTCTTGAAATATATATTCAGAGGACCCTGACTTCTCTGCACCAAATGTTCTGCTTCAGAAATTTTCATTCACATACACTGTTTGCAAAGGTACGTAGAAATAACTTGTGGAGGCACAAAGAATGATCAAGAGGCACAAAGTATGATCTATACAAACTGAGCACAGCAGGCAATGCAGTCAGTAATCTCCTCAGAAGGTAGCTCCATATTCTGACTTCTCTGTTTATGTGTATACACACATATATATACGTACATATATATATCTATACATATATAAATAAGTAGAATTGTTCCTTTCCTTTCCTTTCCTTTCCTTTCCTTTCCTTTCCTTTCCTTTCCTTTCCTTTCCTTTCCTTTCCTTTCCTTTTTTTTTCTTCTCTGATTTTCATGAATATATTTCCATAAAATAGTTATGAGCAGTTTTGAACTTTCTGCTACATGTGCTCTTTATTTGACTTAATTAAATAATATTTTTTTCCCAAACTAGATGACAGTAATTTTTGTAAAACAAGAGTAGAACACTGAAAAGTTTCAAAGATTCACAAAGGAACATGATTAAATTCACAACGGCATAGACATTAACATCATCAACAACAACAAAGTCTTTCTTAAGTATTCTGAGAATTTCTTGTACTGTTTATTAATTTAAAAAAAAAAAAAAGGTTGCAGACTTTAGCCAAATGAGTCTTACAAGAGAGCAGATGGAATTCTATAAATAGTTCATTAACTGTGAGATTTTTCAGTCYAGCTCCTTTTTCCAGCATAAGTAATAAGATAGATTCAGGTATCTTCTGCCATAAAAATTATCCTGGCATTCTTTTTCTTTGCCTATTTAATTCTTTTTCTGAATTAAAGTTAAACTGTGAGCTTAAACTCTTAAAGTGAGACATTGGCAAATACAGGTACTTGCATTCACAGGTCTGAGGACTTAAACTTGAAGGCACCAAACTCCCATACCTGTCATATTTTTCTTTAAAGCTCACCAATCTGACCTTACACTCACATTTCTGGGCATATCCCACTCTTGCCAGAGCTGAGTAGCGTAAGCAGTTGGCTCATACCAAAACCAGGTCAAAATTCGCAAGATCGGCATTCTTCAGCACACGTGGCCCTGATAGAGTTGATCTTCCTTTGAAATACAGCTATTGTTTTCCTTTAAGGAGGATGARATGATGTTAGTTCTTCTATTCAGTGGACTACTAAGTAGTGAGTAGATAGATGGAGGTATCCTTAGCCAGGAGAATGATACAGCTCTTCATTACAGTGTTTTGTGTCACATACCATTCACCTTTCAATCTGAAACAACAACAAAAATATCCTCCTGAAATGAAGAAAACCCCAGAGGTACAAAACTGTCTGAGTTATGAAATGACAATGAACATGGCTCAATAGYCAAGTTTTTAGGGAATTAGCCTGAGATCAGATAACCCCTGTTTTCCTGATTCTGCCCTAAAAACCTTTTCTGTTCTTTGATGTTGTTGCTGCTGGTGTTTGTTGGTTGGGTGGTGGTTGTTGTTTGTTCGTTTGTATGTTTGAATTATTAAAATTATTATGAACAGATACAGATAAAATTTAGAGATGATGCTGGCCAAGTGGCCTCCTATACATTAACCTCTACATTAAAACAATTATTAATATCTGAGCCTGTGTAACCTGCAGCCCTCAAAATTTCCGCTTCTACTCAGTATTTCTTTTGAGGTAGTTTAAAAAGCATTTGGTATATTGTCCTTGGAATAAGGAATGGAATTTTTTTTTAGACAGATTCACTCTATGGGAACCTCTGATATTGATATGTAGGTTGGGTTTCAGCAGGGGAACTTCATCACTACAAAGTTATCATTGATGCAGTCTGCTTAATTCATTCTTCTCAGTTTCTGTAAGTTTTCTCTTCTGTACATCAGGGGACCTAATCTGCCAGATTGTTATTATTAATAATAATAATAATAATAATTTTAATATTAATAATATTAATAATGATATTATTATTAATAATAATAACAGCAAAAGTATTACTACTGATAACAAGAATAACTGATTCATAATTGAAAATCCAGATATTATTATAGAACAAAGTTCTGGAGGGAGAGGGGAAAAAGTCTTTGAGAACATCAGATAACTGTACTTTTTCATCCAGAAAATATTTGCATGGTTCAAGTATAATAGCAGTTTATTATTATTATAATTCTAGTTGTTTCTTTCTAAAAGTCTACTCTATATATTTGAGGCACATTAGCATTTTCAATATTTGAATATAATTAAGAMTGTGACTGATATTTATTCTTCACCGGAGCATATCAAGGATGTATTTTGCCAATCAAAGGGGGGATGGCAGAAAGAGCCAGACAACCAAGAATCAAGGGAAAGAATGGTCGTATTTATTGTTAATATTAAATATACAGAAATGAAATGATGCATCTAACAAAAAAATATGCTTACTATGTGCTGGGTTTTAGCAACAGACAAAATAAGCAAGATAAGGCACTTATTTATATGAGGAAGAAAATAGTAATTAAGATGCATCACCAATTGCCTAAATATGTTACCTAAATACGTTACATTCAGATCCGCAGTTGCGGGAGTCCCCTGTAGCAGTGAGGATTTGGAGAAACCTTCACAGCAATTGGGAGGTCTCCCATAAGTGAGGTCTCTTAAGTCAGTGCAAGAGGGTCCAGCTTTTATAGAACCAAATCAGAAAAAAATACATTTTCCTTGTGAGCGGTGTGTGTGTGGTATCTAGTGTGACCCACTTCCCCTATCACTGGGGACTGGGACTTGGCCTGAGCCCCAGCTTTGAATGGGAGGGTTCCCTTCAAGGTCAAAAACACTTGCACGAGAGCCTACAAAAGTTACAGCTTTATTAGCCTAAGTGCAGATTAATATAAGCAGTCTGGCTGGCCTACATGTAAGTTAGCACTAGCACTTCTACAGTTGAACTTCTACAAAGGCAGCGCCGGGTCCATCTGTAAGTCAACCCTGACTCGGGCCTGTAGTTCAGGCCCTAGTAGTTCAGGATGAAAAGTTATTGGAGGTAGAGATACTAACATCTCTTTGCCAAAGCTCTATGTTATCTCATTTTTTTCTGGGGATTTTGACGGTAATTAGTATATTTCTGTGTCAATATATTAAGTTAATTTTCTTCGTGAAAGATATTTCTAGCCCAGAGAGATTATAATAAATACTTACCATGTACCTGATATATGACTAATAAAGAAGATGGTATATTGCTAATGAAAAAAAAAAAAAGATATATGGTGAAAGCCTTTCTGAAATGTAGGCAGTGAATATTACACTTAGAGTACATTTATTTAAGTGTTCAGGCATTAATATTATGGCTTCATACCTCCATGCCGCAGTGAGATCATCCTCTACAACCTCTCAGGTTTCTCCTTGTCCTGCTAAATCCATGGTATGATGAACAATGACATCTCTGGGAACCGTACCCAGCCATGAAATAGCCATGAAAGAAAGATATCCTTAAAACAGAATTTTAAATGTCAGTAGCTTTGTTCCATGTGATGACAAATCCAAAATAACAACAGATTTCCAAGGGCATATCTGGGGGAAATGGGAATAGGAAAAGGGAATATCAAGGAAATATTGATTCTAGGAGAAAAGAGCAAAAACTAAAATTCTGTATTGAGATGAGCATGCAAATTTGGGAGTGGTGAGGGTGGGCAGCCAGGGAGGGGACCAGGAGCTGAGGGCAAAGGTGGCAGAAACTGGCTGGGAGGGTCCCCCCCAACAGGGGAAGGTCCCATGGCTTCCAACACGGGAGCAGAACAGCTCTGGCAGCAGAAACTCAAGGACCCGCTGAGAAAAATCTAATCTTTAATAAAAATGTTATCATTAAATTACAAGCTTTAAAAGAAGGTATCATCCACACATTCAGTAGCTTATTTTTATGTTACTTTTGTTAATAACAGTAGTAGTATTGTTTTACCTCATTTAAAACATTTGACTGTGTTCTACTGAAAAAAATAATCAGATCATAAAGAGAAGTTAATATTACTTAGCTCTTTCTGATCAAAATAACATGAATTATTTAATATTTCCACCACTTAACCTATAATACAGATTACCAAATAACTCTAAGAAATTAGAAATTCTCTCCAAAGCTTCCCTATTTACTAGATTCTGCACCTGTCTGTCCAGGTAATCTGTCCATCATTTTGCCATGGAGGTTGGAGGTCCCACAGAACTGAACGCATTCATTGATCTTCTGTAAGTGATTGAGACTCTCTTCTGCCCTGACTGCAGACTGCAGAGTGTTTGGAATCTGCGTGGAATTTTTATATGTAACTAACATTTTGCTACCAAATTTTATATTTTTATGCAGGTAGAAATCCTTTTTTTTTTTTTTTTTTTTTTTTTTAACTATAAAAGAATCTTATCATGAAAGGCAATGCCTGAGGGAAGGCTTTCAGATTTACTTCCTATTCTCAGCTTTAGAAAACTCAAACAGCTAAAACAGAGAAACTAAATATTACATCTGAAAGAAATTCAAATTTGTATCTTTACAAACTCAATCTTCTAGCTGACAACTTCTTGCTAACCAGCTATGTATAGATCAAGCTTTGAAATAAAGTACCTAAGAAATAAATGTATTTATGGCAGAAAAATGTTTACTTTTTTATATTTACAGTTTTATTCATGTAAATACTGGCTTGGAAGTCCTCACTCCTTTCATCCTCCATTGGCATAAATCCTTTTCAGATGCTGAGTGGCTGTCATCCTCTAAAAATGATAGTTTCATCAGCTCAGAGTTGCCTTAAGCCAGTCTACAGTGACAGATATGAATGAACCTCCTTCCATGAACTTCATTCAGTAGAGTACAAAGAGTGATCTTCGCTATGGGAAGAATTGATTAGGAAAGTTCTTTTGAGCAGGCAAATTTTTTTTGTAGAAAAAAAGTGGTTTTTTTTTTTTTTTTTTTTTTTTTGTAAAAAGCACTCCTACAGAATCATTGTAGCACAAAATGTCTTCCTGCTTGGGCACTCATTTTCCTTCAAAGTAAAGAGAGAATGTGATGTTTTGTGGATGGTGAGTGTCAGTGGCTCAGATCAGGAACCTGCAGTTACTGAAAGGTAGCCAGGATATTTTTTATTCACCTGAGAGACAGTCAAATACAGGGTAAACATATATAGAACAGTCCAGTCTCCTGACTGAGGAACAAATATGCTGGGACACAAATCTATACCTTTGAGAACTCAAATCCAGGCACCCGAAGTCTTTTAAGGAAACAATGACCATCATAAAGAGTTAGGATGCTTCCAGGACTAAGCAGCATCTATCATCAAATATTCAGAATTTTAATCTGGGGTAGTTGTGGCACAATTTTTGCCTTTTTTACCAGATAAGTCTTTTCCTTCTTATTTGGATTTGGTCCATTGTCTTTGAATAARCTTTATACCTAGTTTTAAAAGAGCACGTTAAGTTGCTTTGTGAGGTTATATTAGAGCAGATCTTAATAAATCCTGTTTATCATTCCTTCGGCATTGATATTGTCCTTGGCAAATGGCCTCACTCAGTGATGCAGAAAAGCGCGTATGTTAATATTCTGCTAACGTGCAGTTGGGACCCTTAATGATTCAGGTTTTTGTATAATAGACTCAGAGCACCTAGAGGAAATAAACAAGATCATTACAAAAACCTCAGTATTCTCTCCACCTTAAAATGTTTGTGCTTCGAAGACGATATTGCCTATTAGAGCCTCTGAAACACCCACTGAAAGCTACTGTAGCAATTTTGGTATTTGCATCTGAGTAGCCTCTAGCTATTCTAATAATTCCACCTACATAAAAAAGGGATGAAGGTCAGGAAAAAAAAAAAAAAAGGGCAAAATGGAATTAGAAGATAGGCAAAATTAGAAGACAAAGAGGTTACATTAAGCACAGCCAGGATTACAGAGCATTCATAGGTCAGGGTTAATATCCACCGTCTACGCTCTAGACTCAGGGAGTACTGCAGATGATGGATTAGGTCCTTCAGTGTATTGAAAGAGCAAGAAAATATTCATAATATTTATACCAAACATCCAATTTCTCTATGCCTAATTGGTCTAATAGAAATTTAAAAACAAAGGAATTCTGGGAGAGAAAATGTATAAAAATAAGTGGCATATCGTTTTGAAGTTTCTTTACATAATAAACACTCTCTATCATAAAGATAGTATTTCATAGAAAGTATTGCATTTTATTAATTTCTGTAACTGATTTATTAGTTGCACTGAATGTTCTTTGTTCAGGGCATAAAGTACTGATAGATCCTATATATACGCCCGATAGAGAAAATGCATAATGCATGCCATTCATATATGATCTGAAGAAATCAACAAATGGGATAAACCCAGGCTACCCAGATATCTAAAGAAGTCTAGTGAGCACCACTGATGTCAATTTTTCTCAGGAGAGCAGAACAGGAAAAAAAAAAAAATTGTGCGATGAAAAGCTGGGCAGGTGTTTCCAGGTAGTATCAAACCAATACATTTAACATCCAAATGAATTTGGTAGCAGGTTTAAAATGTTATTATAAACAAGCCTGTAAGTAGTAACAACAGCTCAGCTACAAACACACTCTGCATTTGATCTCTCAGCAGGGAACACTTTGTTTTCAGTCTGGCATGAGTCTCCTGCACAAAACCCTTATTCTGATGTTAGTCATAGAACCATAAAATTATCCCGTAAAAATGGCTTTACAGGCATAATTATCATGTAATAAAACATGTGGGGCAAAACAAAGAATTAAAAAGCTTTAATAAGATTATGCAGCAAGACTATTAAAAAGGCGTGGAAGTATTTCCTCTTAGCAGATAAAACAAAAGAAACAAAGAAGAAGGATTCCTGTAAAATCTTTGAGTAGGATTGTCTTCCATTAATAAAGACCTTCCCTGGTTAGGAATCACAAAGATTCTCATCTTTGTGAATGCACTGTGAAAATTATACAGTTTTCAAAAATCAAAAATAATAGAAATATACAATATATAACATAAAAGTAGTGCATTCAAAAAAAAAAGCAGAAATCCTTATTGTGTTTTGTATTTTTTTAAATATTTTATACATATTTGCCTGGCCAGCACATTTCATTTTGGTATTTTTATATACTTTATAAGATATGCTATTTTTTTTTGTTCTATAACAAAAAGTAAAATGAATATAGTGTTTCTTTAACTTAATCTTCTAGTTTGATACAATACATCAAATTTAAATTACCTCTGTAGCTAATACTTGGCAGGAAATTGATTCACTGAGCTATAAATTTCAATATGTTTCTTGCAGGTAAGGAAATATATAAAAATAAATCACATTTCAGTCAGGCACATTGCATTTATGGTATGTTACCAGCAACAGTCAAAAGAATCACAAGTCTATAGCATTTAATGTTTGAAACTCTTTATATGCAGCTATATTTTCATAACTTTTCATCAGAAAAAAATTAATAATCTAATGCACTGTTAGGGATAAGAACTCAGAATTATGTTCTTCTCAGAACTTCTCAGAATCTCAAGTTGTCCTGAGATTTTCTTCTCTCAAAAAAAAATTTCAGTTTCATGAACAAAAAAATAAAGTACAGTACTCACAGTACTGTAACTTTTTTAACTTCCATTCTTACTGTAATGTATGTGGCAACATACTCTATTTTATTAATACTAGAATATTCAAAGGATTTATATAGGACTCCAAGACCTTATTTATGATGGACTTGCTATGGTTTTCACATGAAATGTATACACAACATGGAAGATGCAAGGAGTTGGGAAGCAGTATTTATGCACATGTGCATATCTCCTTTACTAGTAATATGTTGGAACCAAACCTTGGCAGCTTCAGTCATACAGAATCATGATCATTCACAGAAATGTGGAAAATCAGTGAAGTCAAATCGTAGTAAGGAGAAGAAACATGGAGTGTTATTTAGTGATGATGTAGTTTCCACATAATAAATGTTTCCTTAAAAAACAGTGTTGGTGTCTTTTACGTCTCTTCCTCTATCACTTAGCAGAGTGATTTGTTCAGTTTGGCACTTCTGTTATTGGCAGGAAAAGTTCCCCCATGAAAGCAGGGAGAAAAGAAAATCATGCAGCCTCTGTAAGTGGAAAGCTGTATTATGAGAAAAGAAGAAAGTTGAATTTTTCACCTAAACACCATAATTGGTATTTCAAAGATAAGTAGGCTCTGACATTAGGGGAAATCTATAGATTTCCTATTTCAAAACTTTGGATTCAGATTTTAAGGAAAATGAGACAGAATAGAAAAGGAGTGGAAGGAAGATTACACATTCCAGAGCATCTAGGGAGATTATTTCCCACCTTTGAAGAGGTAGTGCAAGAAAAAAAAACAGAATTACAGTGTTTTTAAACACCTATTTTTATTGTCAATTGGGCAATGAAATTCTCAGCAAATACCCAATGTAGACTATTAAAAAAAAAAAAAAAAAAGCCATAATCATTACCACTCAACTACAGTTATCCAGTTATCCAGGCAAAGATTTCTCCTACTATACTGACACTTGCGATTTAACAGACATAGCTAATGCATTCATAGATACTGTCTGACAGCACAACTTTCTAGATTCCCCAGAACATTGCTCTACCTGCTCTACCACAATGCATAGACATTCGAAAACAGGGACACTGCTGAAATATTATTGCTACATTAACAAAGAGGGTGCAGAACCAGGAAAAAACTTTCCCGCAAAATCCTACTAAAAATTCTACTAAAAATAATGGAGCACTAGAAGAAAACAATGGAGATTTAGGGCAGTGCCTCAGCAAAACTCTTGTAAGACATAAACAGAGGATAAAACAGATAACTTGAGAACAGGTCCACTATATTAATATGTGATTTGGATTCCTAAAAATTGTGAAAGATGAAACTATTTAACTGAATAAATTATGGCACATTTTTGTTCATCTTTGTAACAGTTGGGAGCATCATAAAATTGTTGGGAGCAGAGGTGAGGAAAGAAAGGATGCCATGATACCTCTTGCTCTAACTCAAGCATGGTGACAAAAATTTCCCTATACCAAATCACAAAGTATAATCGGAATTAGATATTTTTCTTACAAACCTAAAGGCATATGATACATGAAAGAAAATCTTGGCTTATGCTCTTAAAAAAAATCAGCTGTGAATGCCAATGAACTGGCATTAAACACCCATTGAGCTTTGCAGCTCTCTAATTTGACCTTTGTATTCCAGATATTGTAACTGTAATACATCAGAAAAAGTTATACCGAATTTATTGCAAGCATCTTTTTCCCCTTTTTAGCAGTTCAGATGATTTGTAATGATTTAGCTTACTCTGTGGCTTCCACAATTTTCATTACAACAGAACTGGGGAACTATGACTGCATGCAGAGCTGGCCTGAGCCAAAACAACATCAGGGACCCAGTGTCTGCAAGGTATATTGTACAGGAGGTCTGTAACCATTCCTCTAAAGAATCCCAAGGACAGCACATTGCATGTAGAGAGACAGCTTTGCTATGAGAGCTGCAGCCCAGGGAGATATGAGATATATGCATGGCAAGAAATCAAGAGAAAAGAGAGTGAAAGAATATGGTTTGTAAAAACAACTTGACTGGGCAAGTAAGTCCTATTACCTGCACTGCGCGACTGTTGTCACCATGGCTCCACAGGGAGCATGTCCATTCCTCATTAACACTGTATCGCACCTCAGGACACGCAAGTATTACAGCAAATACTCTATCACTGGGTAGCAGTCTGCTTTCTGGCACATCTCAAACGTGTGGATAAATACTCAAGACTACATATGCTGCTTTCCATTACCCTACACCTAAGTTTTTTTTCAAAGCATCTGCGCACAGACTTGAATTTGCTTGCTTGGGCTTGTGGTGGGCTTGCTCTCACTTACACGTATTTGCGTTTGAAGTAGGTGAGTGTGCTCTTATTTGGGCTCCACGCAGAGCGGGACGCCGAGCGAGGCAGTGGGGTGTATGCGGAGTGGGATGCTACGCGGGGCAGGGTGGCATACGCCGAGGGCGAGGTGGAGCGGGGCAGGGTGCCATAGGCAGAGCGGGAGAAGACGTTGTTGTAGGAGGAGCGGGAGAGGGTATTGTAGGCACCGCGGGAGAGGGCGCTGTAGGACGTGCGGGGCAGGGGGGTGAGGGCAGAGCGCACCACGGTGCCCCATGCTGCGCGTGAGGCGGGGGCCCAGGTGGAGTGCGAAGCCGAGCGCGAGGCGGCGTTGGATGAGGGACCCCACTGCAGGCCGCAGAGGGAGCGGGACGCTGGGGCGCACAAGGCCCGCGAGGCAGGGCGAGATGCCGGTGTGCACACAGAGCGGGCCGTGGCGGCCCCCACAGCACGCAGCGTCGGGGGGCACACGAAGCAGCTTGATGTCGACATGTCCTCCAGGCGCGAGGCTGGAGAGCCAGCTGCTGCGGCCGTCACGGAGAAGGTGGATGGGGTGCACAGCGAGTGGGCTGCTGGGGGTCCCACRGGGCGAGGAGCTGTATGGGACACTGTGTTGGCCAGGTGTAGCACTGAGGCAGAGCTCTGCGCCACAAGGGGCACAGGGGATGCGCCTGCACATGGCCCTGGGGAGCACACGGTGCGGGCGACAGGGCCACCCACATTGGGTTGAGGTGGAAGGGTGACCATGGAGCTGCACATGGGCTGAGATGTTGGAGAGGGTGCAGGGCCACAGATGTGGGAGAGTGAGGCAGCAGAAACACTGCCGGCAAGAGCTGCTGGCGGTGGCACAGAGTGGGGTGCTGGAGAGCACATGGGGTGCGATGGCGAGGCAGACACATGGGTAGGGACTGCATGGGGTGCGGAGCTGGGGCTGGAGCCAGCCATGAAGTGATTCAGCAGGGCATTCACAGCATTGCCGGCTGGGACGGACACAGAGTAAGACATTGGCCCCCCTCCAGGCTGGGGTGCAGACCCAGGCCCTGACTCAAATATCACTTGAGGCATTGAGGTGCACACAGGGTTGGATGCTGGGATGGGCACAGAGCCATACATGGTGGCAGGCACTGGTACACAGGTGGGGGCGGGCATGGTCTCATATATAACACGGAAGCCAGGATCACAGCCAGCATCTAAACCAAGAGCAACACTCGGATTGAAGCCTGGGCTGCAAATGGAGTTGCATAAGGGGTGGCCTGCAGGGAGGTACACAAAGTCATACACAGGTGGTCCCCCCGCATTGGCGCTGGGGTTGCACACCGGGATACATACATACTCGCACATGGACCCAGGGTCCCCTGCAGGGACGGAGGCAGAGCTGTTGGCTGGCAGGGAGCCATTTTCACAAACATGGAGTGATCCGTTCTGGTTCAGGGGCAACGTGCCGTTCTGGCCCACTGGGTTACACACCTCAGTACTGGCACATCCCTTGCAGTAGGCAAACTTGTGGCATCCAAAGTTGGCCAGGAGCCGATGTTTACCAAGCCTGTAAGGTGTAAACTCCACCACAGTTCGTGCCTGTTGATTGGCAGCCAGTGTTCCTAAACTGAGGGAACAGAAAAAAAAAAACTTGATCAAGATATTCTCTGGGAATAACAGTTCCTTTAATTCTTCAAAAATGTAGGACACTTACTTAACTCGGAAATACATTTACTGTTTCCCACTTTCAGTGGTCTAAGTTTTATTGGGGAGTTTTGTGGCCTTAAACTCATTATCATTCAGATGAACAGCTCCTAATTATTTCCCCTCAAAACTAGTCCAACTTCTGTGCTGAAGGTTAGCAATGCACATTAATGACCAGCTAGCATGTTGTTGCATCCTATAAGTTTTCAGTTTCCCGTGATTAGCATGTTATGAGTTTAGAATGTACACTTATTTCTCACTGTCTTTTTCTAATTGTTCATGTATCCATTCACAGATATCTGTATCTAGAGGAATTTATAGGAAACTCAGTAGGATTATAATGATTGAGGTTCCCAGCTAGAATTTCTTGTGAAGAAAACTGTGCATGTCTCTTCAGACAGAAATTTGGAAAAAACAAAACATATCTTTAGAAAAATGAAGAAACGGCATGTCTTGCCAGCTGTAAATGCTCTATCAGTTTCAAGAGAGTGAGACTTGCAAAGGAATTTCAAAGTATTGAGGAGTACAAAGTCCTGTTTAGATGCTCAGAACCAAAATTACTTAAAATGTCAGCTTCTCAAAACCTACTCTGGCATAACAGCCTTTAATCAGCCTCAAATATTATTCCCATCTATGTAATCATTGAACTTACTCAATGGTCATTGGTTCTTTGAATAAACCACAGCCTTCTAAAGTCATTATGCAGTTCTTCATATCTTCCTGGAGAGGATTGCAGAAGGAGATCTCTGCAGTGCATGGAACTTTCAGCCTGGGTTGGCTTAATAGCTAGTCAAAAATATTTATATATATTATTTCTTTTGGCTATCACAATTAGCACTTAAGTAAATTAATGAAAAGAGAGAGGTTATTCATATTCATGGCTCTCTTTGACAATTTCTGTAGGTCAAAGTCAATTGCTGTATATTCAGAATCACACTGATCTCATAAAAGAGTTGCACATTTTCTGCAGCTAGACACTGTGCAGTAAGAGTACAAGTCCATTTCTAGACCATAAGGTCTATGTCTGTAGTTTCTTACCTTCACAATAACAGGAGGCCTGTTGACCACAATATCCCTGCTCACCATCAGAACATCTCCACACTCCGGATCTGAGACTGCAACTACTTTCATAATGTTGTGATCATAGAGATGAGGTCCATATTGATTATATGATATACAGATTGGAATTTTTTTCACTGTAAAGCAAGTTATAATTGTTATTCTGATGTTTTGGGTTGATATTACCCCTCTTTCTTCCCCTAAAGGCTTAACTGGTCCTTACAATGCACTAGCCTTCAAAATTCTCATAACATGTTTGAGAACAGATATAATGTTTCCCAGCTTAGATGATACATCCCAAACTTCTCACTTTTCAGCGACTACACCTATAGGAGCAAATTTAGCAGAAAGGTCATTTTTACTTAAACTTGTGAAGCTTTCATTTTACTGTAATTCTCAAAGTAGTAATCCAAATAAAGGTGAAACAAAAATGTGGTAAAACACATGGTAAAACAGAATGTGAACAACAAATAAGAAATTTCTTCTTAGCAGTGATATGATTTATGTAAAAGGATTTTTTTTCCTTCAAGAATCTGAAACATTTTGAAATCATGAAAATGATTAATTTGCTCTGCTTATCATATTGTATATCTGAAAATAATAACCTTAGTAGTCAAAACAAGTGTTTTACACAGGCTACTATCTTCTGATAGTAGAAAGGAAATAAGTTGCTTTTCTGGCAAATAGATCTAACATCCTTTCTATTCAATACTAAATTCTTAGTGGAGATTTAAGCAGAAATAAATTTCCATATGATTGCTTCCCATCAATAATAAGGGGTTCCCACTAACCCTGCTCCTAAAAAAAAAAATCATCTCCTGAAAAGGGAACCAAAATGCATTATATAAATCCACCTTTCTTACCTTCCCTTGGGCCCAAAGTGATATTCACTTTGTCTTTCCAAAATTGATCCATTGGGCAACCATGGTATGTTATTATTTGTGCACACAAATTAAAATTTAGATTTTTAGGTTCGTTACGCAAATTTTCAAGCAGCCAGTGCAGCTGGACATCTTCACCATACATAGGACAGTTAGCCATCTTTAGCCTCATGTTAACACCAGAGTCACTCAGGAATGGGCTACAGAGAGATGATAGCTCTCGATCTATATGGCAGTTGGAAGCATTACAATACCCTGGGTGAATTCTTCTGTATGCCCTGTAATAGGCCTCCTTGCTTTTTAGGGAACCTGTTAAGGAAGATGTAAGATAAATGAGTAAAGATGTAAAGATAATTAACATAAGCAGTCACATCTACCTAAATAGTGAACATAATTTCTTCCTTCCTCCTCCTTCCTGAAACCCAACCTAGTGGCTTCATGTAAAACAAATCTTCCAAATAATAGAACCACAAGACACAGTAGTCTGAAAGTTCTTGAAAATTTCTTGAAAATAAAATATAAGATAATAACATGTATTTTATTTGCATTAGTTAAATTTCAGAATGGGAATGTAAAACTCCAAATGTATAGTTAGTATAAAATTCAAAATATAGGGCTAGAGCAAATAGGAAATGCTATCATGTCTCTCAGAAGGCAAAATGAATCATTCACATCAAGATATTCATTGTGTGTTTTTGTTTTTCTAGAGAAAATAGAACTTGCACTTTTATAGCTCTGATCCATTCTACACTTTTCTAGGCAATTTTCCTGGTTAAACTCCTTCCTATGGCAGAAAGTTAAAAAGCAGTACTCAGCACCCCAGAAATGATAACAGCAGGATGTCCCTTAATACAATAATTTAGTATGTGAGTATATTTCCTGACAGATCTGGAACAGTACACAAAGGAGAAGAGTTAATCCTGAGTTTAAGGTTTTTAGATTATCTAAGATTTTTAAAGTACTTTAACTACTAGTACATAAGGGAGACCAAAATAGGAATAGGGTCAGTAAATGGAAATAATAAGCAGGCTGCTTGTTCTATTTGATTCAAATAAATATGCTTAGAAGGTTAAATATCATTTCTGTTTGAACTCAAAAACACATTCCCCTTCCTCAAAACAGGCAACTTTAGATTGCTCTATTCATTTTAATGCAGCATAGATTACATTTGTTGATCATTTAATAATGTAGCATTTCACGTTTCCCTTAGATTAGATGGGTTCATCTAATGGCTTTTCATCATACCTAGTTCATATTTATAAGTCCCAGTGATATCTTCACACTGGTCACTGCCAACACTCTTAGTGCTAAGATGTTGTCCGCATGGCCAAGTGTCACAGAAAAGCTTTGCCTTTCTGACATTGTTTTGGGAAAGCCAGCCAACATAGTTTGAGTTCAGCCGAGAAAACAAGTGATGACCATCGTAGTCCAAATCCAATTCCCCTTCTCTGATGCTTCGAACCCACGTAGGACCACTGCAACTTAAACCTACGTCAGATGGAAATAAAAATGTTATGAAAAGATGTAACCTGAAGATTGCAGAAACAGAGTAAAAAAAGCTTGGGAAAAGACTAACAGATACAGAGAAAGAAAAAAGAAAATAAAAGAAAATATAGTTACCTCTCCCTGTTTCCAAGGGTGTTGGATCCAGACACTGCCAATCACCACAGCATTGATTTAGGTCTCTGCGGGCCATCCAAGACTCGTTCCAGCAGTGATATCGCCTGTAGGATGGAGAATGGTAACATTAAAACATCTCTTGAGAGAAGCTCTGTACCTTCCTATGGAGCAAAACTTTATTATAGACAATTTTTTTGTGAAACAGTCTCTGTCTTAATATTGGTAAAGGCATTTGGGAATGAGGTTGTTTGTTTTGTTTTATATCATTCATCCAGCTAGTATGTTCCAGGAGTCTGCACACCTGACTCTTAGACAGTCTTCTTGCAACCTAACTTTTTAGTTAGCTGTTTTAGTTAAATAGCTCTTGCCTTTCCTAGTCTTCCTTTCTTGATTCTTCAGAGAAAAATCACATATAGTTTTAGTTGTCTTTTTATTGGCTTACTGAAAACAATTTTAAGTGTTTTCTGCTAAAACAGATTTCATCATCTTTCTGAAATGTAAAGACCAAAAAATACTTTTAAAAAATTCTCAAAGATACAACCAAAATTCTGGTGCAATGAAACCATGAACATCTATGAACAGACAATGAATGAAAACACGAAATTCTTCTATTGTGGGTGATAATGTCAAACTAAGATGAAGATGAATTGAAAGTTTAGTGGGAGTTAAGTAGTGAAGTACTTTAGTGGGAATAAGCTAGGGAAAATCAGAAAGCCTGCATAATTATCATCCAAATATTTATGACTGAGGAGAATGATCATGATCCTTCATAATTATTTCCTTGAATTTTATGACCTTAATATCTTAATACTTAGTATTTTTGCACTACTCTAGGATGAACGATCCTATTGTTTCCTCTGAGAAAGATAAACAGGCTGTATCAATTCTCAGGAGTATGCTGAATTTTTTTAGGAAGTATAGACTAATCAGACTACCTCTGAAGTATTTATATGTTTTTAAAAATCATTATTAGGAAAATGAGCAGAATTACTGCACCAAAGAGATGAACAGATTGAACAGATTTATGCTAGTCTTTCTATTATTCATTGTTTCCAGCAAAACCAGAGGATCTTATTATTTTTTTTCTTATTTACCATAGCTTGTCTTTACCACACAGAATTTTTCCAGTACAGTCAAAAATCTCATTGATTCCTAGGGGATTCTCAGTTGAGCATGGAAAACAGAAGTTTGTGACAACACGGCTAGGAATACCCAAGCACCTCATCACTGTAAGGAAAAATATTTAAGAGTTACTATAGAAGTGAATTAACCAAAGAAGCCTTTTACTTATTTTATAAATAATTCTCATGTATCCTAATTTTCAATAATTAAATACAAAATATGGAAAGGAGGTCAATATCTTGTATGCAAAGACTTTTTCTTTGAGACTTTTTTGAGCATTAGAAATTTAATGGAAAATATTTTTGTAAAGTGTGCATAAATTCATGTATAGAGTAGCAATTCAGTTTTCTTCAAAGCAGAAGAACATCCAATAAACAGTATAACTTTGGCATTCCTTTTTTTTTGTCTATATAGTTTAGTTCACTATCATCTCCTCTCTCCAGTAAAAGAAGATAGTAGCTTGTTGCTGTTATATTTTGCACGAGACAATACTAGATGTTTTGCTCAGAACTTGGCATTTCTACTCAACCTCCGAACATCACTCAAAGTATAAAATGCTGCCTCCATGATGCTGTCCTTTCCCTGCAATTTTTAAAAGGGTACCTTTATTGAGAACTATATGGTATGAGGGTCAGGGAGGAGAAGGCACTGTTTTTCTTCTTGCTTTTCGCTCAGTACATGAAAATGAAAGGTTGACAGACACTGTGCTAGGTAGCCACATAATAGCATAACAAGGCAAAATATTCAGTTCTTTCATAGCAAAATGCTTATCAATAATTTGTAGTATTTTTTAGGGTAAGAAGGATTTGATAGTGACAACTGCATGATCATATATGGAGATATCATACCTGTGCACATTACTGCAGCAAGAGACCCACAATATCCATATCTGACTGGTCTACATCTGCCATTGTACCACTGCTGAAGAATAGGGACACTTCCATTCCATGAAAATGGCTTAGTTCCTTTCAGGTAATCGTTGTTTTCTGGGATCTTCATGATACTGTTAGTGTTATGGCTACTTATCTGCAGAGAGAGAAAAATCAACCTTTCTAAACACCTGACCATATCCACATCTTCTGCATATCACAAAACCATCAATAATTTGTGTGATGAATTATTTTTTCCTGTGAATCTGAACACAGAAAGGTTTTATCTGCTACTCATGTTGGGTTAGATTACAGAACAATTCACTCTTGTGAAATATAATGCAGCGTGACCTGTCTTTGCAGAAGTCAGACATTGTTACATCTTACCATGTGGTTCACCACCATGCTGACATGCACAGGATCATTGCGCCAGCAGTGGTCTCGATCAGAGCCCTGATGGTAACTTGCACCCATGTCCAGAACCTTCAAGCAAATATCCAGAATCCCGTCTTCAAACTAAGGAAAGAAAAGTTAGCACAAGCATCATAGTATTCTGACGCTGATAACATCTCTTTCTTGTGAATCCAGTAGTCATTTTCACACTTGCAAAGCTCTCTTTTTTTTTCTCTCTCTCTCTCTATTTTTTTTTTTTTTTTTTTTTAAATAGTCCCAGTTGCTGATGGTTTGCTTGATTTGGTCTGTCTGCTTGAAGACAAGGTCTCTTCACTAATGGGATCACTAATCACTAATGGGATTTTGCTCCACTCTTCCAAGAATGCTCTGCAGTTTCCCCAGTTCTCCTATAGAAAGCTACTTTTCAGTAGATTCTGCTACTGTGAGAGTTTCAAAGATTTCTTTCTATGTATGCATACCTTAAATTGATCTTAAGCTTCTACACTTCATACTATAGGATAAATTTCTGAAAAGTATGTAGTAAACTGATGCTACTACAACTTCATTTATTTACAAAAGAAGAATTCTTCCAAAAGTACCTGTCCAAAGTGCCATGGTCTAGAGGTAATATGCTTATGAACGCCTTCGTACAGTATCCCATGTTCATTCAGGACATATTCTTCTCTGTGGGCTTGGTTGTCCATATATACAGGGTCATCTGGGAAAAGAGGAAGAGCTATCAATATATTTTGTATATTATATATTTTCAGCACTTCTACATCTTCTCTCTTTCTCACCATATCTTTCCTAGAATTTTCAAATATATACTCATATATTTCAAATATATATATATATATACATATATATATATATATATATATAATGTGTGTTTAAGGATGTTGTCTCTTTAATCATTCATGGATAATTAATTGCTCTTTGCAGCTTAATACCGCCTTTATTACTAGCTATGGCACTTCTGAATAATAAATGCTTCAATGTATCTTCACACTAAACAGTTTGGGATGAAATCTTATGTGTTTAAAGTTACGTATCCAGTTTTGCCTGAACCAAAAGTATGGCATATGTGAATATTTCCCATGTAATAACATTGACAATGGTCCTACAAACTTTGCAACTTGCAACTAAAACCAGAATCAAATCTACATCCGTATTTGTGCTGCGTTATTTCATGGTGACATCACTTGCTCCAAGAAAGCCTTTTTAAACATGAAAAAAATATTATGTCACTGCTAACACTAAGAAACCAAATAAAAACATTGAATGAGCCAATCAGGATCACAGAAGGGAGGAAAACAAACAAATAAACAAAAACCTCAAATTCCTCTCTGTTTCTCATGATTTTTATGGCCACCTACTTATTAGCTAATTAACACATTATTCAACATTTTTACTCATTGCTAGCATTTTTCTAAAAAACACCTGAACATCCCTGGAGTTCTTACCTGCACACCAGGGATTAAAAAGAACATAAAAGTCTCCAAGACAGCGCTGGTAGGTATGACCGCAAGATGTGACTTGCATATTGAAAATGTAGCGGCCAATGCAGGCATTGGATGGAGGAAACACACTGACATTGATGCATCTCGGCTGATGAGTTTTGTAGGAAGAGCTCCAGCAGGTTTGATCCAGGCATCTGCCCATCGGGAAGCTGCATTTCGTCTCATTTGATTCACAGGGTCTGAGGCCTTTACAGGAAAATAAGTATAAGTTCAATCAGGCTGAAGAAAGCACATGTAAAAGACAAGTGATTTGCTTAGCAATCATTTGCAATGTAAAGCTCCCAAGGTGGTTCCCTTTTTCATTTGTTACTCTCACAACAGGATGAAAATACTGTTGCTATAAGTGGTAGAAGCAATGGTAGGGAAATGTGGCCTATTTAGACAGATGATGAGCGGATAGATACTATTTATTAGTGAAGATTGCGGGAAATATTACTTACCAGTAGAGGGGTGAGAAAGACTACACAGAGTTTGGGAGTGACTACCTGTCTCCACGGTGAAAATGATCTGGTCCACAGAGTCATCCCAATCCCGATTTTGGAAGTGAACGTAAAAGTTGAAGGTCTGGCCTCTCCTTATTATCTGTCTATCAGGTCCAAAGACGCTGGTGTTGTGACACTGGCAGTTGGCAGGACAGTTCAGGTTAATATCTCCCAGTTCAATGACTGCAGAATTGAGAAATGAACATGGGGGAGAAAACAGATAGTTGAGTCCACGTCATTGGCTAAGGTCAAGATTATGTGAAGCACAAGGTAAAGTTGAAAGACAAAGTTAAACAGTTTGAAAAATAAATTCAGCAGTTGGTTTAAACTTCAGCAATACCGTGCAACCATATAAGACATATAAGATAAGCATCCATAAAAGCGTCTTTAGAAGTCCACTTCTTCCTTTGCTTGTAGGTGGAAACTTGCATAATGCTTTGATTCATAACACCATGGTACACGTTTCTCATCTTTTATATTTTCCCTCTGCTTGTTTTATAAGCAATACCAAGGGATGGTATTAGTATCTGTACTTAAAAATTTGTTTTTATATTGCACTATTGCCTCCAAATTGTCTACAGAGAAAATTACTTCTAAACCACAGCTAAAGAGCAGCATTTTTTTTCACAAGCTATCAGTTAAGAGTTGCTATTTATATGGAAAATAAAACAATACTAAAGCAAATAGAATAAATAAAAGTATTTTATAGAAATGTATAAGTTTGAAGACTAAAGAGCACCCAATTCAAGGAAAGAATAAAAAAAAAAAAATGAACAAAAAAAAGATTGAACAAATATCAAAAAGGTAAATTCTGTTAAATACATATGTGCATGTGAATGTGTCTAGGTCTACATTTCCAATAACTGCAAAAGGTTTGAGGATACTCATTTTATTACTCAAACGGATACATCTTTAAGGAACTTGATGGTGGAGGAAATATTGGTGAATTTTATATATATTTTATATATATATATTTTAAATGCTGACAAACTATCTCAATAGCCATGATTAGCTTGCAAAAAATGTGGGCGGATACCCTCAGGCATCCTGCCTAGATATCAGCCATTTCACAAGTATAATTATGCTCCTGGTGCCAGAAGCATGGGTGGCAATACTTATTTTTACTTATTTACATAGAACTCATGCTTTTCAAAAGTGCTTCACTCTAATTGAAGATAATGGGAGCTGCAAATTCTCAGCAGTTTTGGAAATCAGGCTCACGGAACTACAAAGTCTTGCATATTATTTTAATTTTGAAGGGTTATATTTGCTCCTGCTAAGCCTGCAGAACCACCAAACATGGTACTTTTTTCTTACTATACTAGCATTAATTTGGACATAGAAAGATGCTCCAGAGAAGAAAGTAACAATTCCCAACCAGAACTTAGGATGAATCCAGAGAGAAGATTCCTAGCTCATGGATGTGGTTCCTTCTCATTCAAACCAATGATGTCTCCCAGGATCACATCCTGGAAGTCAGTTATTACTGAAATGAACCAGGAATGGATGGAGCACAACAATCCCCCCATTTTTTTCTGGTTGTTTCTTCAAATCAAAATCGTTCATCTAGGCATTTTATTTGTTAATGAAGAAGTGACTCAGCAGAGATTGGCAGAGAAAAACACAGACATAGGCATTACCCGTGTTAAAAACGTGCATCACCATCAAGGACAACCTAAATAGGGCATGCATGACATCATTATTAGGGCCGATGAAAGCGTCATACCTGCTCAACAGGAAAGGGTAACAGAGTGGAACTGAAAGTCTTGTATCTTAATGACAGTTGTCTACATAATGCCAAGTGCCGTGGTAAGAAGGATTAGGACCACTCCTAGCACAGGCGAGGAGTTCCAGTGGCCAAGAACTTGGCAGGTCTTCACTCATCCTTTGGAGGAGTTTTTAGAGACTACAGCGCTAACATCCACTCATCAATCCAGCCGAACCGGAACAGCAGGGAGTTGAGATATTACATGTTTCTCAGGGTAGTTCTCTAAAGTCAACCCACAGCTTAGTTATCAGCCTTAATTATCATAGCTAGTTCACAAAAGAGCTAACAACTGCTTTCTTAAGTAAAGGTAGCTCCAAGAAAATACTGAAAGCTAATCAGTTTCGTATCTGCTGTACATTTTCTCTCACTAATAGAAACCCAACCTCCAATACTAGCCACTGGATTTTTTTTTAACAATACCCATTTTGCCTTTTCTACAGAAGGACTACTTCATATTTCTGTTATGAAATGACTTCTTCCAGCATGGGAGTATTGAAAATTGTAGTTTTGAAATCAATTCTGGAAATATTCTTTCCTGTGTTTTTTCTCATGACTTTTTTCGCTATAGCACACTCTTTTTCTTTTCTTTTCTTTCTTTTTTTTTTTTTTTTTTTAAGAAAAAAAAGTTTCTTTCAAAAGTTACCCTTACCTTTCTGGCTAATAAATAAGAATATCTAAACCACAGAAATAATGTCCAGGCTCAAATCCACACAGTAACGTGTCCATTTTTAACTTTTGTCCTTACAGCTGACTAGTTTACTGTCCAACTTTCAGCCCTGACTCAAGTGATCAAGTTTCAGAGCACTCACCTTCCATTTTCTTCTACATGCACCAGTATCTCGAGCACAGCTGGCAGAGCTACCTGCTTCTCAGTGAGATGTGCTGTGAGGTCTGGCCGATCTCCTCTGTGAACCAACCTCATTTCCTCTCAGTAACATTTATATTCAGAACTAAAAGGCTGTCACACATATTGCATCAACAAAATGCCAGTTTACAAAGAGGCCCCACCCATGTGTCTACTGATGCTCATAAATGATTCATTTTAACTTGCAGCATTATTAGGAGAGTCCTGTGGCTGAAGGGAGGAAGAGTCCTTCGTACCTCACTTAGTACTCTTCATGTCCCACTCTACAAGTCTCAAAAATACTTTAAAAGTGCAGTGAATTATTTTTAAGATCACCTTTTTCAGTGAAAGCCAATATTCTCAACGATTTAACGTTTCCATAAGTCCCACTGCCTACTACTGTTTCCTTCTGGCAATGCATCAAGATGGCGCTTAGGAAAATGAACCAGGAACCAGGTCCAGGGACTTAATTTAGACTCTTCCAATCTGGCTGTCACTGGACATCTTCACTGAAACAAATAGAAATTCCAGCTTTAAGAAAGTCTGCATAACACTCCATGGAGCTGCTCGAAGTAGCTTAAGAATAAGCCAGAGTATAATAAATAACAAGAACTTTTGCAGCATAAGCTGTAAAATAAATAGAAGAAATATTTGGAGTTTTTGTTTGTTTGTTTGTTTTGTTTCAAGCAGAGATTTAAATTTAAGCTAAAAAAAAAATCACAGAGTGTATTTATACTAGTTAGTTTCCTCCTTCTCCCTTCCCCAACATTATTGATGTTTTTCCAACAATTTCTGTGAACAAAAAAAAAGCCAAAACCACAGATATTTTGAGACAAAATGTTTGGCTTAGGTTCTAAGTATTTTTAATAAAATAAAACACAACAACTGCAAGAGTATTCTGCCTGTGCMCTAACTCAGTGATAAGGACATCAGCCTGCATATGAGAGAAAGAGGCTCAAATTTCTTTGGCCAAAATCAGAACAGATTTATAACAGTTGTCCCTTATCCTTAGAAAAAGCAGCAAACTTTGCACCATAACTTATCCTTTCAATATCTCCAATGGAAGTGCTTCTAATTTGATAATTTCATGGTATTTCTAGAAAGTTCTTTTTATAGAAAGAATGCAAACAATTTTAATTTAATAATTAGGATAACYGCCTGTCTGGATTCCAGTTCTTCAAGAAATTATGAAAGGTAACAATTTAACTAATGTATAGTTTATATTTTATTATATTTATCTAATATAATATAAATTATATTTAAAAATAAATATATAATTTGTTATATATTTAATATATAATTACAGTGAATTTAGCTTTAAAGCTAACTTTTCACTGAAATCGTAGCAGAGAAGGAAAACAGCACATCAGGAATGGTTTTGCAAGAGCAGTTAAAAAAGCAGTATAACTGATGTATATGAAAGTGAACATAATTTGTGTGTTCACATTTGAAACTCAGAAATATTTGGCTAGTCAGTAGGCATTCATTAAAATATATGTGAATTCTAGATAATTAAGTCATTTTAATTAAAAACACATGTCTGAAAATGGGTATTGTGATATCAAATTTCTTAGTATTTGTCCTTGACTATTATAAACTTCTACTTATTGTAAAATGAAAAATAATACTGTCCCCAAAGAAACCATTTACTTAGAATATGAAATAATGTTGCCATAAAAACATAATGAACTTTAAATCAACCTGTAAAATAGGAACGATAGTGGTCTAAGCATCCATTTGAGAGCTATTCACAAGTGTAAGCCCATACTAAAATCCAGGTGACATTGGTATTTTGCAATAATCTTTTACCTGCAAATCTGATCTTGATGGGACTTTTCAGGTAACAATAGGTAGTTTTACCCTTACAAACAGAAAATTAGCAAAACTAGTCCCAGTTTCCCAGAATACATTAATAAAAAACCCTCAAATACCTGTAGTTCAATCACCTGTCTGAAATCTTTTGGTAAATGAAAGCTTGTGACAAATAAAAGAAAACAAACAACCATCTGTAAGTGGCTGCACCTGTGGGTTCAAAGAGACTTAATTAAGAGTTTAAAATAATAAAAGCCTGAATCAGAAGCTGGACACTTTCTGTGTGGATATGAGTCACTGCCTTTAGTAAGTGTTCTTGCTTAGATCCTGGAAGGGCCTTGGTGCCCATCTGTCTCTGCTGGATCATGGTGCAGGCCACTGGCCCCAGAGCAGCCTCCTGGACACCAGTGTTTCTGCCTATCCGTATGAGTGCTGTCACTCCCCGCTTTTGCCACCTCACAGCTAAAAGACTGGTTGGTGCTCTCACTCAGGCCTAAAGTCCCATGTGCCTGAAATTAGAACCTTTAATAAGGCAGGAAACAATAACATGCTAGTTCTCTAGGTGTACTTAGTCTGTTCCTATTCCTGTTGCCTCCCAAGCCCGGCTACAAAGAGCTGGAAGCAAGTAGCCCAGGTACAGGGCAACCGCGCCAAGGAAAGGTCAGGAAACATATGGGCAGCACGAGGCTGAACCCAAGCAGGGAAGAGTCATGTATGGCTCAGCATAAAGAGCTGCCCGTCGGTTTATTGTCTAYGCAACCCATCAATGTGGCCACCTCTAGAAACCTCTAGAAAAGCTGAGGTTCCTGGACAGAAAGAGTTTCCRTGTCTGCACAAAGCTAAGACTGATCATCTCGTGGTTTGTGGTTCCCCCCCKCCTCTTACCTCCTGCTCTTTCCTTTACACTTCTTCGCTGTTCGTTCAAGCAGTACTCCACATTGTTTAAGTATCTAATTTGTAAATTCTAAAGTCTCTTGAAACATACAGAAAAGCTGACATGCTCAATGCAGGACCAAAGTTCTTCAAAACAACAAATTTAAGATTTAGGCACTTTAAAAATTTAGACTATTAACTTTCTTTAGAGACTCAGGCTTTGACCTTTACAGTGCAAGTATCCACACAACAGTTGAGACATATTTTTTTTTTTTATTATTTTTTAGGGTAGTTGCWACTTACAATAGTATTAGTTACATTTGCCTTATATAAGACTTAAAATAATACTTTTTGGTCTGTGGACATGCATTATGATAGACTGATATATGCTGAGCATTGACAAGTGATCAAGTGCTGTGACTAGTAAAGCCTGGAAATCTTCATAGCTTTAAATCACCTATTATGCCAGTAAGAATGTGTTAGAAGAGGGCATTGCAATCACAGAAAGAACATTCATAAATTCAGTGATGAAATTCTAGAGTATTACTAATATAATCAGGAACAATGGAGAAATCTCTGTAATCAAGTATCCAAGAATCCTTTCGGGGAAAAAAAAAGGAAAAAAAATGCCCATAATGTGACAGCTCAATAGGGGATAATAGAAGAATTGGAATATATGTGAATTCTGATTAAAGTGAACTTGATGAAAGTGTCATCTAGTGGGTTGTGGGGGTAACTACACTATTAAACAGCTACTGAGTTATGCACATGTCAATCAGTAGGCTAAAGTTCACTTTTTGCACTTGGCCTTATAAYTATGTGCCTTTGATTATTAGATATGCAGTTCACCTTTCTCGTGAACTTGAAATTCTGCAAAAATTATAGCAACTGATGGAATAAAAAGTAATCTGTCAAATAGGGGTATTGGGAGAAATCATTAACTTGGCATCACTTTTGGCTCACAAAAGTTCAGGAATATTCTTGTCTAACTAGGAAAGGGTTTGTGTGTGTGTGGGTATACATATATCTATATAAAGAGAGGGAGAGATGTCATAAGGTGAGAAGGTTGAGAGGGGATGGGTTAATATGTACAAATACCTGAAGGGTGAATGTAGGGAGGAAGAGTCCCAACTCTTCTCAGTGGTGGTCAGTGAAAGGACAAGGGGTAAAGGGTATAAGTTGAAACACATACAGTTCAATCTCCATGTGGGGAAGAACTTCTTTACTGTGAGGGTGATAAAGCCCTGGCACAGGCTGCCCAGGGAGGTTGTGAAGTCTCCTTCTCTGAAGGTCTTCAAAACCTGCCTGGATGCCGCCCTGTGCCCTGTGCTCTGGGTGTCCCTGCTGGAGCAGGGGGTTGGACTAGATGATCTCTAGAGGTCTCTTCCAAACTCAACCATTCTGTGATTCTGTGAAGTTGAATCTAAAATATTTATTAGGAATCCACATACAGATATTCAGAGCTTCATATTACAGGAGTAATAGGCTGGCAATAACATCAACTCTGTCATAAAACACACCCAGACGTTTCCTAAAATTCATAAATCAATTGCAGCAAGGGTGTCTTTTATTAAAGAATATGAAAGTCTTGGCAACTACTCTCCTGAGTGTAAGCAAGTATTACAACATCCAATTTACAGATGAATTAGGATGAAGAAATAGTTCAAATGAAGCCCTAAATGAGAAAACTATGTGTTTCAAGGAGTATATGGCAGCTTTGTCTTTCTAGCGGCTGGAGGAAATTAGTAGAATTAAGAAATTATAGGTGGTTTCTGGAACAATAGAACCACCAATTTTTCATCCAGAGAAACCAGCAACTCCTCAGTGGAGGTTCCCGTCCAGACAGTGCAGGGGACTCACCTTGCACTCTGCTGGAGACAGAGCTCTCCTGACTCCCTGCCTTACCTGTCATACATGTTCACTGTGTAAACCTGTTTTTCACTCCATTTGATAGGACTTTTTTTTGCACAGCATCCACACTACCATTGAGAAAGTAGTGTCACTGAGTGTGCAGAATACAGAAAGGTCAAACTACAACAGTTTGTGATRTGTGTACCACGTAAGAGTAACCACAAATGTATTTTGTGCTTAAGGCATATTGTCTTTGTATTTAGAACAGAACTTGGCTAAAATGCTAGTCTGATTCACATCATAGGCCTTACTTCTGTATTTCACCTCTACTTGGCAGCCCTCTTCTCCCTTTTTGAATTTTCATTTATTTTAATATCAGTACCAACGTGGAAAAGAGAGGCAGGGTTAGCTTAATAAGTAAAACCATAAATATTGCATTAATCACTAAATTTCTGCAGTGAAATTCAATGATTTACCATTTTTTATATATAAAGAAATATCCAGTTTGGCAACAAAGGCACAAACTGAAATGCAAATATATAGTTCAGTAATTCACCACCTAAGCTACTCTGAACATTAAGCTCACTTTCAAATAAGCCTGTTGACAACTGTTTTACAGTAATCTTATCACACTTACCATACACTAATAGACTTTGTCTACTCTGAGAACTAATGCAAGTAGCTAGTGTTAACGCAAATGCAAACCTTACCTCACTCAACAGTAACTTTCCCACATACGAAAACCCATAAATCACCCTGCCTATGACTACAGTCCACCAATCTAACAGCCCAAGCAGTGGAGTAGATATTCAAGTAYGGGTGCTTAAAATTCTTAGCCTGGTTTCAGATCTCTGTTATTATCATACAGATGGAACATGGCCTATATAGAAGGCAGTACTGTTTGCAAAGAGTAAGGAAGATCTTACGGATCAAAGATGCAACCCAGAAACGCTTTTCGCCTATACAGGCATACTCCTTGAGCAGGATGTCCCTCACTTGTCTCCAAAGATTTAGAGAAAGAGCTACAAGGTGTGACATGCAAACACCATCACAGAATGGGGCAGAAAAGGCTTCCACAAACACGGCTGCACAAACCCAAGCTTAAATACCTTTCTCGGAAGGTCCTTGTCTCCCTTCCCAAATTCAGCTTAGGTTTTCTTTACTTGAAAAGACATGCCTGGCTTTCTTTGAAATCTCTGTGTTTTGCCAAGATGATCATTCACATGTCATTTAGTACATCAGTATAAAGCATCCACAATTAGATTTAACAAGATCATTTCACAGCATTTTAATTCTTTTCACAGAGTTTCTGGTAAATATTTCAGTTTGTCTTTATGATGTTTTGCTAACCAAAACATTCATTAACCTATTCCATAAAAGCTATATAGGTGTTACTATCTTCTCAATGACTAGATACCACAAAAAGGGACTAGCTTTTATTCAACAACTGTTGTACAGAGAAAAGCTGTAGTACAAACAGTGCAAGAGTTTTGGCCAAACGTTTTGGCAAGGCATTGGGAAGTTATTCTTCATTCAACATCAATTTATCGTATCAAAATGCAGTGGATGGTTCAAAAGAAGAYAGTCACTTTTAGAAGAATGCAGTAGACAATGTCATTACGCACACTGACCAGAGTTCTGGGCATGCTGATCGCTAGCATTAAGATAAAATTCAGAGGCTAGTCCCAGTAAAGAACAAAATTGGCATTGATGACCTGCTCTTGCAATTCTTAACAAAATTACCTTATACACCATGAAAAAAATAACATAGGACTGCATATACATCTTGAATAGTTTATACCAAAAGCACCAGCAATTCCAGTATGGTTGACTAAGTACTGTTTCCAGTTGTACTTAGGCTACTTTCTCAGCAAATGCATATAAGCAAGAATTCAGGAATGCTGAACTGTTTGTGTATCTTGTTATTTAAAATAAATAATTTTTTAAAAAAAAATCTGTGAGGACACTTAATCCAGAATAAGAGTCAGCTTTGTGTTATTCTTTCTATACTGAATTTATACTAAATTTTGATGTATAGAAATTCCCAAAAAAATGCATCTAGCTCACACCTCTTCTGACCCTTCAGTATCAGACCAGCAGAGAACACTTCCTTAACTCAATTAAAAAAAAWGGAACAACCTAACTACATCATGAAAATAAGCATGGAGACATCAACACACCCAAGGATCACATATTTTAAACAGCATCTTCCAGTTTTTCTAGTCAGCTTTAAATAGGACTACTTTTTAGGGATAAAATACTCTGAGCTACTATTCTGCGTACAAATAGGGGTTCTCTACATGTTGAAATTACAGTAGCCATAACATTGGTCTGTTGTCCTTTAAAATAATCCAGCTGCCTTCATTAATATCTTTGTACAATCCTGCTTTAAGTTATATTTCAAAATTTAATTTTACTTAAGAAACGACAACAATGAAGCTTCTCATTTTCCCTGCAAAGAAGCTAAATACTCAAAGGATTTATTACAAATAATTTTGCTCTGCTTAGAAATCAATAAAGGTATCAAGTCTATTCTCTGTTGGTTTCAAACACCATGCATTAGTGAATGCCCTGCTAACATGCTATACAATAATGTGAAATGAGATCTTTTTTCATAAGTACACATCTAGGCGAGCAATAATTACCCTGTGAAATGTGCTGTCATCTTTCCAAAACACAGTAATTAGGGATATGAGCCTGGATGTCTTGTATGCTTATGGAAACATTTTTTCTTTCCAGCTAGTGATCATCCAAAGAGTAAATCATTAAAGGAAACCTGCGAAGGGCGTGGGTAGGACTGTCATCAGCATTGTGTGCTCATTACAAATTTTTTTCAGCTTTCTTTGGAGGAGAAAACATCATGTGGCAAAAGTTCACTATTCTTGGTGCTGCTTCAGAGAGAAACAAAAAAGCAAGTGCAGCTAGAACACCTTGTTCTTCACCACTGGCAATATTTAAAGACATAGCTCTCATTACTCTCCTCTTTATCTGGTCAAACATCTTTATACTTGACTACCCTTATGTGGGGCAAATAAAACTGAAAGATCAGTTTCTGCAAAGAGAAGCCATACCTCTACATTGTTTCAGAGCTCTTGATACTGTTTCTATTATTTTTTCAATAAGTCTTGGGACATAAGAGAGCCAACTTGTAGGGCCTCTCAGTATGAGAGGCCTCTTCAAACCAAGCAGTGTAGGTATAACTAGCTCTTATCTTCYAAACCCTAGCTATGTGAACATAGCCACGACGCTTACAGCAAAGTTTTCTGCTCTCCATCATTTCAGTGAAAATCATAACATGAATCAAATAAGTGTCTCTCTTTTAAATCAACTAGAGCATACTTCTGTGAACAGTCTTATTTCAAGAAAGCTGCTGAGTCCAGTGAAAAACATATTTCTCTACAGCTAACTTAGCTCTTGCTTTGAAAAAAAAAAAAAAAAAAAAAAAAAAAAAGTATTTTTTACAACATAGTGCAGCACACGTTGGCACAGAAAGAAATCCTGATAAAAATTGAGAATGGAGAACAGGATTGAGACAGTACTGTTTCATTACTTTTTCTTTTTTAAAAAAGACAAATACTTGATGCTAAATCCATTCATAATGACTCGTATTCCAAGCATTTGCTTTCCATCTTGCAATTATGTGCTTCAGGTTTTGCATTTGTTAACGAGTTGACTACATACAAACCACGGGCATGTCAGGACACAAAGTAACACATAATATTTCACCACCCTTACAGTGATGAAGCAGGTTAGCACATATTTCTGAAACATGTTATTGTTCACTTTGAAGAAATTCTAAGACCATACTAGCTGCTACTTGGATTCATGATATAAAACCTGATAATACTCCACTCAAATATAATGTAAACAAACAAACAAAAAAGTTTTGTAACAAAAATAAGTTGCAAAAGATATGACACAATTAGAGTCATAATGTGACAAGGCACTAAGCAGGATTTACAAACACCTTACTTACAAGCAGCATCAAGTGCAACAAGCAAGCTAATAACACACAGCTCCAGGTTTAATCCCAGCACAATAACCAGAGACATATATATATATTTATATATATTTAATATGCTTGATGTTTGACATATTAAGCTGTAATTATACGGGCATTCTTGGTTAGCAGTAAGTAATGGTGAACATGAACACCCTGAAAGCCGTGTGCACAGAAAGAGCAAGCCGAGCAGCAACTGAGGAGCACATCTATCTACCATTTGTCATTTGCTAGGGACAACAAATGATCCTTGCAGAACAGGTTACACGGTTGTACTGAAATGCCATTGCCTTCATTTTCACATCAAAGAGCTTCCAATCTAGGAAAACATTAGAGCAAATATGGATCCAAAAATTCATTTGGCATCATGACTGTACATACATACACACATGTGTATATATATATATATATACACACACACAAACACACACACTATTTTTCTTCCTTAAAAAAAAAATACYGTTAACTTTAAAAATAGTTGAAAACATGGAGTACTAGTAACAACAAGTACATTATCAAATCTTGAGTTTTTCTTTTATTAGTGAAATCATGCACTGAGAATGAGCATCAAGAATAGAAAGTTTTATCACAAGAAAAGGACTCCTGTAAATAGTTTTTATTACCTGTCAAACAAATCCAAGAGGAAAATCATACACACTTCATGGTCAGATTACTTAAGTATCTAAACATGTATTATAAGCATGCTACAGACAAATAAAAGTTAAGTTTCAAAGCATGAAATATGAATAGCATCCAGTCACTTGGGCAGCTGAGGCTGCTAGTGTCCTTTGCATGTGGTCTTCCTCTTTCTTGTACATAACYTCAGCTCAGTGCCCTTACTCACTGCTGTACTGAGCTCGCAGAAAAGCAAATAGAGAGCACGGTTGGGAAAATGGGTACAAAGAAAGCAGCCTCCATTTGCTTGCAGAATAAAAACACTATTAGTAGGCAGCTCTAACACTGTTGCAGTTTAGCCATGATACAATTTAAGAGCCCCGGAAATTCAGTTCTGTGACAATTACAGGATGAATCACATTAGTAATGCTTCTAGAACAGTACAGAATTTACATTAGAAATGTAAATATTCACAAACTACAGATGAGCTGAGAGCTATAAGGAGAAAGATATGGAAACTAAAGATAGTCCTCTCTATTTTCCTTCCTCATTTATGTCTATCCTAAAAAGAGACAACTAAAGTGTATAGCACATTGGAGAAAAATAGCATACATATAGATTAATTAAGAGTAAAAACAAACAAATTGATTTATAGTCACATCAACAACAAAAAAGTTTGGTTTGTTTTCAATTTTTATTTTGAAATTGTCAGCGTCTTGTAAGCAGAGCAGTTTCCCTGCAAATTCCCATTCTAGATAAAACTTATGTATATATATGCAATCACGATTCTCTCTTTTGGATTACTAGATTTTTATTTTTACTGCCAAACATCTTTCTCTCCAATACACGTTATACTTTTAGACTGCACAGATTCATTACTTTCAAAACAAAGCACTCAAATCCACTTTGGGGTTTTATTCGTCAGTTGTAATTGACGAGCTACAAAGCACTTACCATGTGTGGGATCATGAGGGATGCACGTCAGAATATCTATAAAAAGAATATATTAAAGGAATAACCACAAACATGATTATGAATTTGAAAAAATCTTGGGTAAAAAATAGGTATTTTTCCCACTGAATTATTTCTAAATATATATTTCAGGCATTTTCAGTGGTATTCCTCTAAAAAACTAATTGGATTAGGCTGTAAATTAACATTCCACATTTTACATATTGAGTTAGATTCAGAGAGCTGACATTTACTAATATTACCACATTAAAGGAGAGGTGCTGCTAGAAGATTAAGACTTGAAATCTCAATTAAATTCCATATTCTGTTTCCTCAAGGAAAGGTCCAAAATATTCCCAGGGTTTTGATTGTTTGCTTGCTTTAAATGCATACAGTTACTTTATGCAATGTGCTTTGTGCATTTTCTGTGGAATTGAAGAGTTTTATATTTTAACAAAGAACTAGCCGAGTCCAGTTGGAGGCCTGTGGCCAGTGGTGTCCCCCCGGGGTCAGTACTGAGCCCGGTGCTGTTCAATTTGTTCATCAATGACCTGGACGAGGGCACGGAGTGCACCCTGAGCAAGTTTGCAGATGACACCAAGCTGGGTGGAGTGGCYGACACTCCGGRGGGCTGTGCTGCCATCCAGAGGGACCTGGACAGGCTGGAGAGTTGGGCAGAGAGGAACCTCATGAGGTTCAATAAGGACAAGTGCAGGGTCCTGCACCTGGGGAGGAATAACCCCAGGCATCAGTACAGATTAGGGCTCGACCTGCTGGAAAGCASCTCYACGGAGAGGGACCTGGGAGTCCTGGTTGACACTAAGTTAACCATGAGTCAGCAGTGTGCCCTCATGGCCAAGAAGGCCAATGGGATCCTGGCCTGCATCAGGAGGAGTGTKGCCAGCASGTCAAGGGAGGTGATTCTGCCCCTCTACTCAGCTCTGGTGAGGCYGCACCTGGAGTACTGTGTGCAGTTCTGGGCTCCCCAGTATAGGAGGGACGTGGAGCTTCTGGAGAGGGTCCAGAGAAGGGCAACCAGGATGATTAAGGGACTGGAACATCTCTCGTATGAAGAGAGGCTGATTGAGCTGGGCCTGTTTTCTCCGGAGAAGAGACGGCTCAGAGGGGATATAATTAATATGTATAAGTTCAGGAAGGGAGAATGCAGGGAGGAAGGGGACAAGCTGTTCTCACTGGTGGTCAGCGATAGGACGAGGGGTAATGGCCACAAGCTGAAGCACAAGAAGTTCCGTGTCCAGGTGAGGAGCAACTTTTTTACTGTTAGAGTGACAGAGCAGTGGAAGAGGCTGCCCAGGCAGGTTGTGGAGTCTCCTACTCTGGAGGTCTTCAAAACCCGCCTGGATGCCACCCTGTGCCACATGCTGTAGGTGTGCCTGCTTGAGCAGGAAGGTTGGACTAGATGATCTCTAGAGGTCCCTTCCAACCTTAAATATTCTGTGAATCTGTGAATCTGTGAACTTCACTATACAGAATCAATAGCCCACGCATGGTGCTTTCATTCTATTTGTCAGAGACAAATCTACATTTTCCCTGTTAACATCCATGGTAATCAAGTTGCMTGCTTTAAGAAATGAATTGAAATTAATTATACAAACAACTGACAATTGACAGTTATAATCTTCCCTCGCTTTTATATAGCAGGGTCTTTTTTTCTGATCTCGGATAACATAAAGAATGGATAATTAAATGATCTTTTAATCCTTCTTTATGACAAGTACATGGAACTTAAAAGATTTAAATTTTAAATCAAAAAAGTATACTTAGCGTGGATGTCTAATAAAAACAACATCTGAGTACTATTATTAATGGTCATATTAATGATAAGAAATTTATATAAAGCTTTAGATCTTGTCTCTCACTAGGATTTGGATTCTATATTTACACAGTCTTTACATAGGAGTTTGATGGAGGTTGTGCAGATACACAGTGTCCATAAAATTATCAATGTGGATCATTCATCATTACAGCAAATTACTATGGAATAGCATAAAGGTGTCAGCCTATAAATCATTGGAATCCATTGACCCATATGTAGATTACCTTAAATTCTGTTTCTCATAGCTGATACACTGTGTTTCAGAGAGCCAACAGCGAGAAGTTATATTGCTCTGAACAATTTGTGCACCGATTTCCATTAGAGAAAGTTTTACTTCAGTCTTTCACTCACAGAGCCCATGGTTCAAATACTGAAACAAACCACAAACCAACCGACCAACCTGGGCTATGTTGCTGCTCGTAAAGGCCAACACCATTTTGTGGGGGAACTGAGCTATGGCATAGCCTACAACACACACATTAATTTGGCCACATACAATCAGGCTGATGGGAGCAGACATAGATATTTATCWAACCAGAAATGGCACTAACTAGCAGTGTTAATGACAAAGCTTTAATAAATGCAAGCAAATTAACTTTTAATGCTTATTGTTTTGGGTTGCATTGTATAATAGAGGCAGTTTGCAGAATCATCATTTTTGCTGTTCCATTTCTGTAGGCAAGATAGGAATTTAAAACTTGCACAACTAGCAGTGTGCTAATGTAATACCCTTGGCAAACAAACAATTCACACAAATTCTGCCAAAAGGTAACACACTGAAGTGGTTGAAAGCTCTGAAAAAATAYGGAGATCTTACAGTTCATCTCAATCACAAGCTTGAGTATTTGGATTAATCCAAATTTATTCTTATGAATATTACAGAAACACTGTTGATGTCTAAAACAAGCACATTTAGATATTTTTGTTAGGAGAGTTACCAACATGGATTGTCAGTTGTACAGGTCCCACTGGTTTGTTCCTATGCTGATATTTACATTAATAATGAAAGGAGTAAGATATTTCAATGAATAGATCCTGGCTGGATAAGAATCAGAAAGCATAATGGCATCCTGAGAAAAACAATAATATTAAGCTCAGCTGAAACAGTTTTGCCAAGGATACAAATATATATACTGTTGTTTGCCAGTAACCATTGTGTTTTTCACAGACTTTACGCCACTGCAATAAGATGACCCAGTACTAGATCACACTAACATCTGCCATCTCCAGCTCTATAAAATTCCAAACTATAAGAACAGATTGAATGTTCTTCCCTCTGGAAGAAAAAAATATTTTCAATGAGTGATGAGACTTTCAATCTTTCAATACATTCTGAATTCATGTACTAATTGACTTAGACAGCAATGGCTAATCCCAAGATTATCTATATGAGCAACATGAGTAGCAGATAATGTTTTATCTACAGTATTTGAATCAAAGAAAATAATTTGTTAGGGGGAAGGAGGTAATTTGCTAAAATGTGTTGATGATCAACATATGGTCATGGTCATGATGGTCAAAACAAAGTTAATCAGCAAGTGCTTATCTGCACGGCTTCTACTGAAAGCGGGTCATAAGTTTTTTCATTAGTTACAGTAAATATTATAAAAAGAGAAATCAATAATTCCATTGTAAATTTTGTTTTTCCACATCTGGGAGTGAAAAGCAACTTGGCAAAGCAAGGTAAAAAGACAAGCCATTTTACATAGTGCCTACAAATATGACAAATTCTGAATCTATCAGGAATTCCACTAAATTAGTTAGAATAAGCTTTATCCATGTTTTACTAAGAGAATACTCTATTAATTTCATTTTATCCAGTCCTAACTAATAATATTTAAGAAAATGAAAAAAGAGAAAAGAAAAAAAAAATACTGGAATATTCAGCACAGTGGATCATTAAGAAACAATTTTATTACTGAATGTAGCCCAAGAGGCCTGAATAAAGAGTTTTTTTAAAACTACAGGCTGTTTCATCATCTGATGTTTTCTATACATTTCTGAATACCAACATAGATGGCGAAATAAAAATTGAGGAAAAGGGAGGGCCAGAAAGGGGAGTCAAAAAGTCTGAGACAGGGAAGGGGAATCTGACACCAACAAAAGAGCAAGAAAGGAAGAGACAATGAAAATTAAAGAAAGGGGGAAAGAAGAGGAAAAAAAAAACCCAAAACATTTCCAGTATTTGGTACAGTATCTTAAGAAKTGTTTCTTCAAGATCTAAGAACAGTGTTCTCACCTAACTTAGTCAAAGAAAAGTCCCCTAATCCGCAATACTTTATTTTGGAAGTACTTTTTCCTTCTCTTGCACCAATTCTTAAAATTTGTCTTAAAAAACTCTGATTTTGCTACAGAAAATTCCACCAAAACTTAGCAATTGCTACATGACAGAGTAAATAACCTAAACTTCACGGAATTCCCTCTCCTTATATATGAGACATTGATTTCTCTTCTAAAACCCAAGTCTGAAAACTGTGTTCCTTTTTGTAATGCAGCTCCTGTTTCTTTGAGTCATTTGCAAAGGCAGCCATGCAAATACAAAGGAGTGCAGAGCTTGGACTCAGACACAAAGCATTTTGAGGTTTTAAATGTATTTGCAGAACTGTAAAGTAGAACTTATCTACAAACGTGTAACCCAATGACTCGTCCTATCGCTCTGATGGCGATTGCCCGTAATTGCATTTTGGGACGCGTTTGGCTCCCGCTCTTATCAAGCGACATTCCGTGCAAGGTGCATTTTGCCCAGCATGTCAAGACTCAGAGTTTTTGACTGTCACTTTAACTGTCTCTCAGGAAGCGCAGGTTGAGATACATTTAAGCAYATTACTGCATTACTAAAAAAGGGAACATGGAAAAGCGATCCAGTTTCTTTGCTCTCAATTTTCAGTCAAGCCACTTTTGTTTTCTGAATGAAGTAAGCAAAGACTCAAACACTTAAGTCAATGCAGGCAGCATACCATAAAGCTATCCAGCTCTTCTGAGGCTTCCAATTCCTTGCTCCCATCTCATATTTGAGTATGCTGTTCCACTCAAAGAGTTATTTTCACCTGGATCAGTTTGTTTACCCGGTTATGATCCTGCTTTACCAACAGTTTGCATGGACCCAATTGGAAGGGCATGAGCACAGAAACTCCTTAAGCGAGCGCTCTCATTAGAGGATAATGAAACTATGGCCCGAGTAAATTGCCTAAAACTGCACTTCACGTCAAACGAAGACGGCCAGAAACTGAACTTAATACTCTATGGTATTTCTACACTACTAATTTAAACATGACACRGCAAGTTGTCTGCCCAAAGACAGATCAGACTGTGTCTGTGATCATGAGCTCACTGTCCCTAAAACAGAGCACCCTTGTCCTAGCTTCAGGTTGGCTTGCACGGGCCTGCGCAGAGACACCCCTACAGGCCTTTAGATCTTCTCACCTCCATGGCCCATATATCCTTCCTCTCTTTATGACACATCATCACGCCCGCAGTGCCCAAACATGATCCTTTTTCCCCTGTGTCCTCAGCCTGGCAGTCTCCTTGAAACCACCCTGAGTAACACCCTGTCAAAGCCGAGGCTCCCGAAATCCCTGCTAGTGCCACTGTCAAAGCTCATGTTCATCCCAGCGAACTTGCACTGTTTTCTAAAGCAGCTGTAGCTATGCACCCTTTGGAGACCGAGGCYGCTGATGCTGCTGCACACCAGGCTGTGCACTCAGGCTCCTGACTATAGCAACCAMGCAGAAAAAGACTGGTCTGGAGACAACCATAGCAGCTCACACCAAGGATCTGCACTGCAACAGTTCTCCTAAAAGGAATATAAAAACAAAACTGACRCTGTTACAGAAACTTTTCACTTTCTATTATTAACCTGGGTGCAAAACATCCTAACATAAYTTACTTCATTATACACTTCCATTTTAACTCTTTCCAGTCCCACTGTTTCAATACAAGGAATTTCTTCAGATCATCATGACTTTAGCCCTCACTGAGAACTTCATGTCTCTGAGATTTGCTGCATATTCCTAGCTAAGATCTTCTGCACATGAAAGCTACGGATTTCTTCACAAAGAAAAGCTTCCTCCTGTCTCAACCACTTTTTACAAGTGAAAGAAGGCCTACAAATTGTTTCTTAGGATTAAGCGGTACAGAATTATTCTCCACTAGCTACTAGACAGCATTACATTTGCTTAGCTTTCTGTACATGATCGGAGCCTTGGCAAAGCTGCGTGAGCAGCTGGAGGTACAGCGGGTCTTACCACTTACATTTCTGACAACTGTTGTGCCACCATCTCCCCACCATCAAGCTGACAGAAAGCTACGGCCCTTGAAAGAATATTATCCTCCTGTCTTAAGACTTGAATTTAGTTTTCTGTTAGCAGAAAACTAAAACAGTGCATGGTCTCACTTGAATGAACTGACAGCTTTCCTCTTTGCAACCGCTTTTAAATTAGAGCAAAAAACATGATGCAAAGCACAAAAATACGAATACACTATGTTCGGGTCCAGATTTATATCTGCGCTTAAAATCTTCTCTTAAAAAAACAAACAAACAAACAAAAAAACCCAGCTACTATTACTTGCTCTCATTTTCCTAGGAATTATTTGAAATCCTGACAATACTGTTTCAGAAGCTCCCGGCTCCATAAAGATCCATTCCACAGCGTATTTTTTGAACAGTTGTAGACTTGTATGTCAGAGGCCCAGAGCGATGTTTCTGTTACCTTGTAGAAAGCACTTCTCCTTCAGTCCACTTTGAAAGACTCTTGATATTTTGCACTTTATAAAACATCTCCCAGGATCAGAGAGGAGTTGAAAAAGCAAACGCTGCAATATACTGCATCATCTCTTGTAACTTGTGCCATTGGAGATGTAACTGAAGTATTTCAGAATTTCATACGTAAACCAGGAAAAATGAAAACATGCATTTCTTCTGCACAAATTTTAAAAGCAGGTATTTCTAAAGAGTAGAAGAGTAAGAGTAGGAAAATATTCACCATGGTATTGCCATCTCAAGATTTAACTTTAACTTCTGCAATTCTTCCCTTTCTATCAAATGATCATTTTTGTGACAGTGTTTGGTACTTTGAGAGAAGACACTCGTACTGTAAGATATATGTTGTTTACAAGCATAATCTTCAAAAATGTTTTATACAAACTCTAATATTTTTACTGGTTCAAAATAGTTTGTTATATTTAGTACAGACTTCTCTTTTAGAAAAATCCAGTTATTTTTAACATTGAACTGTGAACAACAGCCTATAAGAGAACAAAGCCAGTGATCCTACAAGAAGTGGCAGGTAAAGTCTAATGTGTAAAGGCAAGAAGATTGAGAGACATATTTTAAGAAAACAATGAGGAAATAAAGAAAACTATTCAGCCAGTGACCACGTAAACCACGTAATTCCCATTTCATTTTTTTTCCTAGACTGTACTGTCAGCGTCTTCAAAAAAAAAAAAAAAAAAAAAAAAGTCTAGTGTAGTATTAAAAAGTGTTAAAAAAAATAAAGTTGGTTCTAGGCCAAAAATGACTAATTGTTGACTTGGACAGGATAAAGAGAAGGTGTTACACAGATGAATTTGACTTTAGTATCTAAGGCTTTAATTCACTCACAAAGTATTTGTTTCATTTAAAGCTGTTCACTTTATGTTCTTACAGTCTAATCAAGAACACATTTATAGCTTAGATATTATTTAAGGTGCAGATAGAAATTCCACACTACCAATTAGATTCCCAATTCCTGAAAAGCATTAGGACTTCAAGTTGCCACCTTTGCCAGACATGATATTTAAACATAGTCTAAGGTTGTAATTTCCCCTTAAATTAGTGGTGCAGCAAGCAATGATGAAACAGAGTTAATAGTTTTTTTCCCCGCCTCAGTCAAGTGTAGGACACTAAAAATACACTTTTGCAAGTGGTCTGCGGTAACTGCCTTTGCTGAGCAACTGCTTACATTTAAAAATAATATATAAAAAATATAATTTGTAAGTATGAGATTGGGTAGTAATGCTACTCATCCTACATGAGGTGACGTTAGCAGCCAAAGGCTGTTGAGTAAACAGAGATGTCTTACAAAGGCTCCTAGTGGCTTTGCAGATAATCAATCTGTTAAGCATAACTCAATTACATCAAAGCATAAAACAGAGATAACTCTATGGCATTCATTTCCTTCCCATTTCTCCTGCCTGGACATTATTCCAGTGTCAGCCTCGCTGCTCATGACGACTCTCACCAGCAGAGCCCCGCACGTGCCCACCATGCTGGTCCGGTCACCACCGCAGCCACGGGGGCTGCCAGGTGCCCAAGCTGGGTAAAGGACAGCGACAGAAGTGACAGAAGGAGACACCAGACAAGTAACGCAGAGTTTTCACCACAAATGAGCTGTCAAATCATACACTTATGTCAGCGCTGTAAATAATTTCCTCTCTCCTCCGATCCTGCAGGGACTCAAGCCAGAAGGCAAGACCCTGCTGTCATTACTCATCTCCTTAAGGGTGTCCTTGCTACTTGGCAGAAGTTCTTCCAGGGATTTCTTCAGGTTTTACTGTTCAAAGCAATAATGTTCCATTCAAAAGTGTCCCTCATAAGGAAAATAGTTTTAGACCATTTATCCTTGTTAAATAACTGGAAACGTTATTGCACTCTTTGCAGGAACAATTTTGCCAGCAACGAGTTCACAGCTCCTGCTAAAGTGATTCTGTATGTCAGTAAATTGAAATGTAGGAAACTACCAATAAAGCAAGATCGGGTAACATCTTCAGAAGCAGGCAACGAACGTGGTTTCAGGAATGCCTACACTCAATAGACAGACCAGGCTGGAGAACCTTGGAAATTAAAGAGTTCAACAGGAAGCTCCAAGGGAAGCTCGTTGGGAGTGTCTCCATGGTGACCCTGACAGTTGGATGCGCTTCCCTCTCTGGTAACCTGCGAGATCCAGCKTGGAGGCCGGCAGGGCCGAAAGCTGCAACACTCCCAGAGGAGAAACCGGCCTCTGCCGCAGGCTCCGACAGCCTAAAACGTCTGCGGAGCCACGCAGGTTTATCAAGACTTTGGGCTTGATACCACGTCCTGGTTTCACACCCTGTTTCCTGACTTGAGTGTTTGATGGCACTGGAGAAATTCTCCAGCCCCTCCAAGTTAAACTACTTTTTCTTCGTACTGGTGGAAGAGGAACTTGTTGAATTAGGTTTAGATGGAGAGGAGAAAAGAAAAGAGTGGGGGGAAGGAAATAAGCAAAATGTTTTATCTAAACCTTTAATGAAAAAATAGGCACTTCTGTACAGTACCAACATTCTGTACTGTTAGCAGCGAGCACCACTGTGTGGACAGTATCTGCTAACACATCCTGAGCAAATGCTGAAACAGTGAGAAGCTACACGCGCGCAACAGTTAACACCACCCAAAATGAAGGGTTTTTTTTYCCCCTTACAGAAAGAAGTGAAATTAAAAACATCAAAACAGGGACCCTCAGATTCCCCTAGTTCCTCTATAGGAATTTTGAGGGAATGTTGAGGAGATGAAAAATGTATTTTACATTTGTTTCAGAAATTTGTTCTTTTTTATTGTGTTAGGACACCTGCTAACTAATTTAATTTCCCTAAAGAATATTGAGAGTATTTTCAATATATCAAAGACAAGAACTAAAAAGTTATTAGCTACATTTCTGTAATGAGTCATTCTTGTTTTAAATTACATTCATAAGGAAAATACAGCCTCCTACAAAATAGGTTATATCTAAACTCAACAMAGAATAAACTGAACAATGAAAAGAAGTTCTTTTTAATGTTTTTATTATAGAAAAAAGGCTTACACTTGACTCCAAAAAAGCATTATTTCATGAACTCAATTTATTACAGTGAAGTTGCTTAAAGAAACCTTTAGAGATTCAAGAAAAAATAAAACACCATAATTCCCTCAGATAGCACTCCAAATTATTTGCACAACCAAAGCAAATCCCTTAGCTTTTACCACTTTTTTGACCCAGTACAGGACTTCGATGACTTTCTTCTGCCCTATTCCTTGATAAACACAGCAGAGAGAAAGATTTGGTGAAAATGTCAGTACTTTTAAAGCTTGATTTTAAACCATATAGCATTGAATTGATACTAAAATTCAGAAGTGACATGACATTTTTCTCATAAGAATCAGTTAAATATTACAGTTGCAGCAGATTCCAGTGCGATCTGTGTCTCACAGATTGACCATTTATCATTTTCAGGTCCATACCACAGAAGATTTCTTAGCAACGTACTTGGCTCTTTTGACTTTATACTAAAAATAAACAGATAAACAAAAAGCGTACAAAAATGGAGGTGTGCAGTTGACACATTTCTTTGCAGTGCAGCAGAATTCAGAATTTAGTTAAACATGATAGAACAAATTGCAGTGTTCCAGCTACTGCTTTAGTTTCACAGAAAAAAAAAAAMMAAAAAACAAAAAAACTTCTGGTTCTAGTTGATTCAATATTAAATGTAAAACTAATCCATACTTGAGATCTTACTAAAAGAGACAAATCACAGATAAACAACATCTTACTTCCTTAATAGTGCTACATGTCGACTAATCATAACTCAAGAGCATCTACACAATGTTMAAAGAACTTCCTAAGCGCATTTAAGCTTCTCACTCTTCAAAGGTTTGCTAAGGCTGCACCTCAAAGTATTCTACAGATTAGAAAAAAGTTTTAAAAAACAACAAAAATCAAGTTATTATTTACAACCAACAAGGCAGATTTACTAAACATAAAAAAAAAGGAGACAAAAAAAAATTAAAAAGGCAAATCACAGAAGGAAAAAGGAGAAAGCAAAAAGGAAGGAAAGCCACATCAGACAGCTGCTATTCAACATCATTCAACATCTACTTTCCTCTCTTCCCCAAAGGAAAAAAAAGTTAGAGTCTAACTCAAAGATTGAGTTTTTCTGAAAAATAATTTCCTGTCTCCTCAGATTTCATCAACACTATTCGATATCAAGTATTTCTCAAGTGAGGAACCTACTTATTGTACTGCACACTGCAACACAAAGCTAGTTYTTACCGTACTGCAAAAGCAGAATTTTCTAGCCTTTCCTAAAAACAAAAGCTACATTTCCCYGGGTTAGGACTCACATGGTGCTACCTTTCACGTTGGCAGATGCCTTATTTAAATTCACCAACAGTCATCTCTAACGTCTTTAACTTCTGTGCTACATCACATAACTTGGTCCGCCATCACGCTGCCATACACAGACGACATGAAAATTTSTATGCTATAAAACAACAGGAAAATCTCCATGGATAAAAGAAGGAATAACAAAGGCTCCCCCATCCCACCCTCCATATCCCCCCCACTCTCCTATGGCACCAGCACCAACSGCTGCCTTAGAGCCCTCGAGGCTACACAGGGGCTGCACCTACAGCCTTAAAGTCCTGGGAGACTTTAACCCTGGAGAGGAGCCCGTCCTTTGCACAGAGCCAGGGCTGTGTTAAAAACGACTTTCCTGACTGAATGGGCAGTGACAATGCAGGACACTGACAAATACCCCTCCTTCGATGGATGTTGAAGTTATGCTCTATTAGCTCTTGGCCAGAAGAGGTAACAGTCTCCAAATCATCAACATCAACAACCTCAAAGATATGTAACAATCTGGATTTAACATTGTAAACAGGTTTACACCATTCAAAACAATTTGTCATTAGACTTATGCTTAAATGTTTAAGTCTTCCATCAAACTGCACTGTGGATTCTGAAAATTTTAAGATAAGACCATTTGCATTAAAATGTGCATAATTACTCACAGAAAGGAATTTAACAGGAAATCCTGTTTTAAAGAGAGGCTTGTAACGTAGCTTTGCAATAACTTTTAGCTGCATAAATGTCTAATAAGGACTTYAAGGATTTTAATATATAACTCCCACAACCACTATCAAGTAGACATTCTTAACCACCTGTAAATATATTATTACATGATAAAAYCGTCCTCCAAATATATTATTACATAATAAAACAGTCCTCCAAATATAACAATTTACTCTTAACTTTATATAAAATTAAAAAAAAAGAAGTATCTTTTTCCAGAATAATGTGCAACCACAAAAATATGTGACTTTGGAAAACTCTAAGCTGTCTGTAGCTATCAGTCTCTGAAAGACTTTGCAGATATCTTATTCATTCTTGGATTCCATCCTTAGTTTTTATATAAACAAATGTTTAGCAAGGCTATATTATTAGTAGTTCATCACATACACTGAAGTCAGTAATACCATCTTTATTTCACTGTTCTAATGTACAATTCAAAAAAAAAAATCTTCTAAAAATAGCAGTCGTACCTGCAAATTCCCTTGGTTTACTCTTTGATAGTCTGTTAAACACAATTAAGATAACTTTTAATTTCTTTTTTCTCCCTGTCAATATCTGAAAAGAGCTGAATACATGCAAGTCAAAACTACGTAATTCAGATAAAAAGGTCCTCATTCGTGAAGATCATTAATAAATGACCTTCAATAAATAAGTCTATTTGGAAATTCTAGAGAATTTTCTTTTTCCTAGACAATTTAGTCTTTTTTCTTTTCCAATATGGTCTTCTGTTTAGGCTCTCCATCTGAAAGTTCTGTATATTTTTCCTTCTTTTCTTCTTGTTCTTCCTCACTGCCTTCATCTGTGAGCTCCCGATCACCATGTTCCTTTTTAGGGGACTCACTTTCATCTAAGCCTCCCTCTGTATCCGCTGTGCAGATGCCATAGCACATGATACTGATGACCCCCAGGGGCAGCCCAAAGAGAAAACATCCCAGGAGAGGTGAACTCTTGAACACAGACTGTCGGAACAAAAATCTGAAGTCAAAAAACCCTTCTGGTGAACACACAAATGTTCTACTACTTATTCAAGGAATAGGAATCATTCCATCATTCCCATTTTAAGTTTATAGAAGTCTCAAAACTTCGGATACTGAAGTGTTACACTGTGAATTCCACACTGACTGAAAATGTGCCATAACTTTGAGAAGCTSTTTTAAGAGCATTAAAGTAATAATAATTTCAGTTCTTATCAGTGCACATTAAAATTTGTTAGGCTTGAATCATTATAAGGCAAAGCCACTGCCACAGATTTTATTCAGACAAAATAGGTTTTTGGTTTCTAGAAACTGATGCCTTAACGCAGCACTTCCACAAAAGTTTGGAAGCGACGTATATAGAAACATGCAGATTTCAACTTAAACTCACTGAAGAAGTTTTTGGGTTGTCTAGCACCAGTGAAGAAACTGATTTAGGTCTTCCAAATAAAATTCTGTTAAGCACAGACTTATAGTTTAAGTATGATGATAAAAACCTCTAAGTAATTCACTTATGCACTCAGTGGACCGAAACTGCAACATTTCACAGACAGCAGAAATGCTATGAGTTTCAGCTGAAAGACACCAAAAGTGTGAGGGAAAAAATATTGAATTCTTCCTCTTCTATTACTTAAAGTGTATGGCAAATTAGAAAACAGTAAAGGAGTAAAAAAGAGTAAGAGACCAACTGTGGTTTTGACTATACATATATTGAACATTTATCACATTAGAAAAGATTATTTAAAGTTTTAATCAAGGCAGGTTCTTTAGGTTTAAAACTATACTTGTATGTTTACATATATAGGTATGTATTAAAGCAGAAAACAGAAGTCAAAAACTAGTATGAAAGTGCATCTAAATCATCTGAAATAGTCTGCAACTTGACTAGCAACTTGACTTGAATCTTAAACGAAAGAGAACAAACAGAAAACTTACAACTACAGTGGACTTGGCGTCATAGATTATTCTCTTGATTCGCTGCAGAAATCCATCACCACCCTGTGCCTGCAATTTCAAATGGAACCATGTCAAAACTGTTGACACTTTTCAGTTATGATGCCAAAAGTTCATTCTTCAGACCCTGCAATCTTAAGTCCCCTTAGAAGGAAATGAAAAGTAATTATTCTTGCATCTCATGCCCAGGCACTCGAACTTCTCAAGCAAGGACAAGCATTTCAATAGCCACCTGAAATATCCTCTCAAACCTGCTTAAAGCAGCTCATGTCAACAATGAACTGCCACTTACTACCTCTTACCATAGAAAAACACTAACAGGAATCACCCTGCGTCTGGCTGKAAGAATTCTACAATCTTGAAGAGATCTCCAACTTTTCCTTCTGCTGCTGGCTATCTATTTTAAAATGATTGCAGCCGTTAGGGAAACTTTAAGAACTGTATAAAAAAAGGGCATGTAGGTGTAGTAAACAAAGCTAGAGTTGGACAGCTACAGCCTATGCCTACCGTATCTCCTAATTTATATAAACCTTCAAAATACTAYGGTTATCCAAAAGCAATTCATCTGTTGAACAGACACAGTCTTCACTTTGTCTTTGCTTCGGGAACAAATGGACTGAAAAGCTACACTTTGGAGGAGCCAACTGAGCAAGGCTTGATCCTGACCCAAACACCCCAGCCCAGATTCATAAAAATGAGAGTGACCTGAAGAAAGCTACCACAAATCACAACAGTTTGGGATAATTCACCTTGGTGTTCTTATTCTCTATCAAGGAAGGGCTATCAAGTGGGGTTAAACTCCCCCAAAATTCTACTATGATTCAGGAAGTCTGTATTCCCTTCTCCTTTACCTGGAATAAACTGCCATAGCGACATGATTTCTTAGGCCTGAACATAGCCAAAGTAATGTCTTTTTTTATTTTTTTTTAATTTTTATATATATATATATATATAATATATAAATATTTAAATATATATATATATAAGTGTATATATATATATATGGCTCTGTTTAGCTTAAATGCAAAAAAAAAAAGGAAGTGATGTCACTAATGTGACAAAGTTAAGATAGACAGAGAGGTCCATCTAGATAGACCTTTAATCATTCTAGCTGAAATACTGTAAATAAAAAGTATAAAAAGTACAAAGGGATGAACAATATTATGACAAAGTGTGATGCAAAGCATCACAAAAAAAACAGAATTTCTCAACATGAGAAAGCAGACAGAAATCAATTTTACTTGGTGCTTCATATTTACATGCAGATGAGTTTGCAGAAACACCCCTGGTCTTATGGCTCCAAGTATGGCCAGTAAAGCCATGAACCATAAGTAGATCAATTTATATTATGCTGTACTACATATATTTTTCAGATTATGTATCCCATATGACTGAAGCAATTCAGAGTATTACTTATTGCTACYGGAGCACCTAAAGCTGCTGCTGGAACAGCACCTGTGCTTCAGCTAAGGTTCACAGCCTTAAGGAACCTTAAACGTTCAGCATGGAGCAGTCTGGGGCTCAGAGCAGGCATCTGAGGGGCATTCCTTCCCCTAAAAGTTCCTGGGGGGTGGTATTTCTTAGCACTGTCTCCCTTATTTGCAAATCCCTCTTGCCCCTCTGTGTAGGAAGGAAACTTCTGATCCACAGCACTGACTCATCCACACAGCGCTCCATCCATGTACCCTGAGGGCAGAATGAACAGGAGTTGGTTTTGCCAAGGTTAAAGATGGATTTCAATTCAGATGGATTTACAAGATTTGTTGTCTTGTAACAAGAGACTGTTCATTTTTCAGGGTTAGAGAAGACAGACAGTAACCTCATAACTGTCTGAAACATGCAATGTAAGTATTTGTTTTTGAATTCAAATCTACCACTCATCACGGTACTGAATTTATTAATTCACTTCCCAAAAGAAAGCAGAGTTAAAAGAAACAGTGGAGTTACTCAAGCAAGAAATTAAATGGCAATTTTAAATGACTACATTTAAAGCAGATCAAGAAAAGGAATAAAAACCCTCTCAACTTACCAGCTAAGAGTAAGCTACAGGCAGAGAAACAGAGCTACTTTTTGTCACAGGTAATGAAATCAGAGCAGTGAGCAAAGATATCCCTCAGGAATCACAACATTTACTGGCATCATCATCATGGAGAGATGGAAAGGTAACACACAGCGCACAACCGTTTAGGGTTACCAAATTACTTTTCCCCAACTTCAATATACACCAACAAATATATAAACACCAGCCAATATATTCCACGTCACACTGGAGACTTACTTCAGCAGTACCATCCAAGATACTGTTGATAAACTGAACCATGTCTTCTGTGTTCTCAATTTGCCTATCTGGTAAAAAATATTGCTGATTGGAGGTATTCAACACCACAATAGTGGGGATTGTCAAGTCACTGAAAATATAAAACAAGTGTTAGATATTTACAGAAATACTGCACAACACATTGCAATTCAAATGTTCCCTGCACAGTTTAGAAGTGCATCCAGTCACCTTCTCTTCATATGTGCTCCCAAAAAAGCAGCTGTGACAGTAGGAAAGCGAAAAGAGACCCACCTTAAAGTCACAAGCATGCTTTTCATTAATATGTTTTCCTTCACATTTCTGTTTGTGAAGTTACCGAAGCTTCTTGTATTTTAGAAACCTATAATAAGCACAAATCAGGTACCTTGCTCTTTGGCAGTTACTAAAACATCTCAGATAGTAACTGCTTATTTGAAATAGAAACTTACGAAGAGCTTTAGGGCACTAAAAGAAAACTATAATTCAATTACATACAGCCATAGTCCAATTGATCGGCATTATCAATTAACCTCTACCTTTCAAAACAAAAAGAAAGGCACATGAACCAAACTTTCACCACATTCCTTTTAGATGCAGCACAAGAGGTACTGGTAATTTTTAATCTACTATTCAGCAGCTGAAGTTCACAAATATAAATATTGTGTAGGGTCACACCTAAACCAAAAATTTAAGTTGGAAATGACCCTTGAGATAAACTAGTCCAATATATGGCTCAAAGATGAACCAACTTCAAAGTGGAACCTATTTAGATAAATCTAATACTGCATGAGTATACTGGTTGACAAACAAGACCTAAAAAACATTTTAAAAGTCTTCTGCTCCCTTTGCCRATTTTCTAAGGTTCTATCAATAACGTATTTAGTCATTAGGAGTCCCTTCTTCATTCAATTTTCTAATTTGCACTCTTGTCTAATAACAACATGTTCAAACATACTTTATATACCTAATATTGATGACTTTAACCATAACTGTGGCACCAGAGCCCATAATCAATTATTTTATTAAAATATTTTTAGTAATTAATCAAGATTCTATTTTTCTTAAAGCTACAGAAATGCCTCTAGTTTTTTCCTCATACATTTGAGATTTTTAAAAATAAATTCCCAAAATGTAGATGTTCATATTTCTCAAGCTATTTAGTTTCCCCGGAAGAAATAATGAAACTTTTAGAAGATTTAGAAAATTTGTGGAGACCAACTTCTAAGTCTCAAGTTGAAATTATGGTGCATGTCAAAAGAAAGTAGAACCAACTACAGAAACACAGTACCTTCATCCTTTCAAGGAGATATATTTATATATTTATAAATGTCTAGAKAAAAGTTGCATTAAAAATTTTCTCTACCTATTAGGGACAAACATAACCAGGAGTCAAACCTGGCCAGGCGTTTGTGCTCTGGGAGAAGAAACCGAGTCTATTCTCTTGTGTATTCACTATACTTCAAACATGCACACACTCGCATGCTCACACACACTCGGCAACAGGCAGTTTTTCAAGAGGCTGTTTTACTTGTTTCTAGTTGCTGCCATCCAGTGGAAAACCGAAGCACTGACAATAAGAGTTTTACTCAGGACTATTCAAGTAACCTAAAGAAGGGCTACCGGTATTACTGCATATATCACTTATTTTGCCTATTTCCACTCATACTGCAAATACATATATTTTCTTTATAAAATAAGCCTGAAGCCTGTGAATAGTTTAAACGATTCCCATATGTTTCAAATTATAAGATCGGGCATTTTGGAGAGTGAAATTAATCAAACAAGTTGAAAAGCTGCAGTAGCTGCTGTCAGACCACTACCACTATCAATGCCAGTTTCAGCTTCTTCCCCTTCTTTTCCTTCCTTCTAGGAAGGCCATCCTTCTGTCCGCTTTCTTTGTACACTGGTAGAATACATTTGAAGACAGCTGACAGTTGGTTTTCTGCTAGATAAGCAAAGCAAYTCCCCTACTCTCCCAAACAAAGGGCAACATTTCTGCCAGATAAACATGCCCCAACATCTCCACAGAGCCACGTTAACTGCAAGAGCYTACAAAAAACAGGCAGCAGTGAAGGCAGGAGAGCCCCAATTTTGACAGCTCATCATGAGCTCAGTCACACTGTTCAGCTCTGTGTAATGCCGCTGCTTGCAAATTCCTTGTGTTCTGATACYGAACGGCAGGGGCGGCACCGATACATGGATGGGGCCTCCATGGAGCCCTCCGGACTCAGGAGCCAGGCAGGCGCTCACGCTGCTCCAGACCACGGCCTCTGCTCATCCACCTGCATTCTCTCCATGGGCCRGATGGTCTCTTGTGGTTTCAGATTTTTTTTGAATAAGTATTTCCAAAATTTACTATTTTTTATGCATCAAGGGCAGATAATGCCATCTATGTATCTTATGCTTCTCTGCAGAAGTATAATTCTGCACATTTTAAAGATTAAGACACGTGGTGAAGTGTCTGTTCAATCATTCATGCACTCCTCTCCAAAATCATGTATGAAAATACTAAYTGATACCTATCTCTGTTCTTATAGAAATCTCTTATTAAAAAACCTCTGGAAATCACTGTACTTTGCTGTTTGGCCGCTTTCCTGATATCAGGCAAGTAATGTGGGAACAGCCACTTGCAATGAGCACCAGCCTCCAGCACCTCTCAATAAGAATAGAGCATGGCTTTATATTCTATATCCATAAACGGATAAAAAAAATACTAATAACAAAAATGTTTATTTTGTTACAAACTGAAGCAATTTCTATTTTCCTCAATTGCTTGTAAGCAGGCCTGAGATACATTATATACATATTTTTTTAAACAAAACAAATTTCAAAGACTAGCTTTATCAGCACTAATGGCAAGCCAAACTTCTAACATTAGACTACATAGCTTTAGGTTAGCAAACAACCATTACATTATACTGACTTTCAAGCACAACAATCTTTTAAAACCATGAAAAGCAGAATTTCTTCAGGAGGCTCTTTCTAATTAAATATAGTTAGTGACAAGTACAGGAAAAGAAATAATACTCAAATAAGAATTTACTTACTCCATTAGTAAGCTATTAATGTAATCATTTCCATCCATATGGCCAAACTGGAAATCCCTAGTAGAGACAGAGCGAAAAGCATTATCATGAAAAGMATAATTATGAAACAAAAAAAAGAATACTGAGTTTCAGTATCAAAAGTTCCTCAAATATTTTTTTTAAGCGAAGACAGCACACACTAAATGCATAATATAATTTGAAAAACTGACCAGCCTTCCAAAACAAGACTGAGGAACTTCTCTTATGAATATTAAGATTAGCATATTAATAAAAATAATATTATGTCTTGTTATGTCAAAGTGACTGCTGTTGTAGAAATGCCAATGCTAAAGCTCAGCATTGATGAAGATGCTGTGGCACCACATAAACATACCTGTGAAAATGATCCCGATAATCTCTAGCAACTTCCTGAATAATAGATTTTAGTCTGGAGAAGAAAAAAAGATGCACTGGTATGTAAGGTATATTCCATCAAAATTTAGATTACATTTAGATTTTTGTAATAAGGACTAACTTCTCATCAGCAATTTTTCTAATTCCACTAACAAAACACCTTGTTCACCTTGCTTGATTTCTCAGGATTGAGACRCTATGTAGTTAAAATGTGAGAAAAAGATAGATAGGCTTCCTCGATCCACCTATTTCTTTCTAAAGATAGAGCATTGTGCTCTTGAATAAAAAAAAACAACAACAACAATATAACATGGAATTTGAACAACATGTCTTTACCTGATTGATGTATGTAATCAGAAAAGGAGTTGGGACAGTACTGTGCCTCCCAAYTGCTGTAGTAAATTCTGACCCAGCTAAATAAAACCTCTCTGAGTAAAGGTTCTACAGSTAACAGTTAAGCATCACCAAATTCATTTTAATACAACTGAGATGAAACAGACTTAAACAAAATTTTTATTATCTCAGCTGTGTGAACTCAAGTACTCTTTTCTGTACTAAAAAGGTAACATATTAGCTTTTAAAAAACGTTATTTCAACTACTGTCCCAAAGATCAAAAATGCTTATTTTTTATTTCCTCCTGTGATCTCATAAGTGACATRAGAAATTCCAATCAAACTCTCACTGAAAACTTGCAGGGACTTCAAAATAGCCGTAAAGTGAGTAAGTTCAGTAAAGTAATAATTTGAAGATCATTCACAAGTTGAAATCTTTCGTTTAACTTATTCCTGAATAGTTGAAAAGTTTCAGGAAATTTCCAAAATTCTATAAGCCAACAATGTTTTTTGCCGTACCAGCACCCTTTTCTCACAGTGTCACCAATACTCATTTTTGTACCTGGTATGTTCCACTGAAGAGTTTTTATCATCAATGACTGCAATAGCCACAAGTTTTCCTAAAGTAAGGAATGAAATATGTTAAACTATTACAAAAAAAATAAAAATTAAAAACACACGCATTCCCCTTAAGAAAAATACTTCTGACCTATAAGATCTAGCAGGAATTAGTTTCAAGTATTAAAAACCTGGATGTCAAACAACCTCTTTCAGCTGACCAAATTCCAATTTGCTTCTACTGTTTAAGATATATTAAGATATTGTTTAACGTAACATCTTTAGCATTACATGACAGTCACCGAAGAAAGAAGTTAAAAATGAAAGAAGCTAAAGAAGAAAAGTATGGACAAATACATAGTTTATATATACAAAGATATTCAAGAGCCATATTTGCACATCATAAATACGATGTTATGAGAAACTACTATAAGTTTTATATAAACTATTATATGTTGTATAACATCAATATCACTTAATATTTTATAATTCCAAGGTTCAAGGTGATCCAACCACACTGCCTTAATGTCTATTTTTGTTCAATATTCTTAAAAACTTGGGAGTAGTATCCTTACAGAAAGAAGATTTAAGAACTTAGTGACAGACGCTAGAACTCACTGAATCAGAAAGGCAGCTTCTTACTTAGTTCATTCATTGCTAAAGCTTGGTTAGTCAGAGCAACTTTTCAAAGACCTTGCACACAGATTTAACAAAGAACCCCAAAATACGCAATATTTTTCCAAATAACATGAAATTTGTTTTCCAACTACTTCTTTAGATTAAGAGGGAAAAAAAATGAATTCCAGGTACTGGGTGAAATGGTAATATCCCCCATTATATTTCTGAAGTTATTACTTCCTTTTTTTCTTGTAATTCAAAATTGAGAAAAAAATGAAATGGCAAGAGAACAGCTACATTTAAAGAACAACACTTCTGTAAATATCCTATAAAAAGGTAGGTATAATACATTTACACAAATATTTTTACAAAAATTTAAGATAATGCATTTCATAATCCTTAATACCTGAAAGAAGTTCATGTTACATTGACCGAAACATTTAAATATTTGGGCATCTTTCTTTCTAAATGGAAGGTATATTTTAAGATGGAAAACTCTGGAAGACTCAATACTTTGGCATCTTTTAAGTCACCTGTTACTTTGGTGAATGTACACCTCAGATGTGGCACAGACCACTTGCCACACATCACTCAGCTGTGAAGTTTTCACTGTACTTGGAAAAGGTTATTAGAGAAAAGCTAAAGCAAGGGTTTCACTTCTCCTTTCTTCACCATATCCATTCTAAAGGTATCTGAAATCATTAGACATATCTAAGCCCCTTTTAAAAATCCCTAAAAATAATAATAAAATTCTTTGTAAAAATTCTTGACTTTAAGGAAGCAAAAGCTTTGTATTTGAAGCATCACTCATTTTTTGCGACTGTTACAGGACTAGACGAAGTTGTATGCTGCAAAGAAAGGACTACTGCAGGCTTTGGTGATGCCACCAAATCAATAAAAACAGTCCCATCCACTTCAAACGTGTGTTTGACACTACCAACCTTACAAGGTTAATTACTTTTAAAAACAAGTTTTTAAATGATTGTTAATCTTGGTTGGCGTTTAAAGGATGTGAATGAATTCAATGGCAGCAGCTTCTCACCCGTATCTCCAAGTTCATACAACGTAAAGCCATCTACATTAAGATATCCTTGAAATCTTTCTCTGTTTATCCAGGATGTCAAATCACCATCTTCATACTCTAAAAATAAATAAATTAAAAAAAAAATGCTGAAGATCAAACACACATTTTGTATTTAAAAGCAAGTAAACAGAAAACTCACTTTCGAGGGTACTTCCAGTACTTTAAAAGGAAATGCTTTTTTCAACTTTATCTTTCGTCGTTGTTAGACTTAATCACATGAATGCATTTCTCTACAAGTTTAGAATTCTCTAATAATATTTTAATTTGTTAAATTAAAAGTATATTATAGCAGCATTATAGCAGTTGAGCTATAGCTGGTTTGATAATTACCCAAGTCATGGGTAAATATAATACTGTAACCCAGTGCAGAAAGGAACAGTTCCTCTGTTTAAAGAAAGCGTGAGGAGATGCAAAAATACAGAAAGCAATACTGGTGAAAACTCTTAAAAAGAGCAAGAAGAAATAAAGAAAAGTAAATGCATCAACATGAATGTGAATCCAAATGAACAAAAACTGGCACATATCATTCAGAATCAATTGCACTGAAGACTGATTTCAACTACTAGTTGTTACAACCTGAAAAGAACCTAATTCTCTCTTAATTACAAGTAAACTGGAAAAACATGTGCATATCCCACTTAGACACATACATATGTAAACAAATATCTTAAATAACCTTGTTTCAGGCCTAACTGTTGTCCACAGTGAACTTGAGGTTCAGAACATTGTTACAATGACCTAAGACTGCAGCAAACAACCTCCAAGTTAAATTTAGACTTGCATTCTTTTCCCTTACAAGTTTGTGACACACTAAATAAAGACAGCATTGAAATGCATTTGGCTAAACCTTTTACTTCTCACTAGACTTTCTGAAAGACTAGAAAGATTTTACTTCAGAAAGGAAAGGGGTGGAAGAGTGTTTTACGTTCTCCTTTAAATATCAGGCAGGGTAAGTATAATTAAGCGAGCTAAGTAAATGTTCTCACTTAAAAGTGAGAAATCTGAAAGCAACTGGCAAGACATGACTAGAGCCTAAACCAGAACGTAGAGTGGTGCAAAAAACGAAAACCAGTTGAAGACCAGAGCAGACAAAAAGGATGAATAGGTCTTGGCAGGGTGGCTAAGTAAGTTTTTTTCATTGATATTGGGAGAGAGAATGAAAGGAAAGACATGTGAGACGCTGTTCATATCAATGCTTCTTTTCAGGATGACTTTCAAATATGTTTCAAAGAAAACATAAATATAATTACTGAATTCAAGACATCAAATGAAATAAAGATACTGCTCAAGTCAGRAGAGAAAAAAATCCAAAATTAAAGAAAATTTTAAAAAAGATTAATTTTCGTTTTCCTTGAAGTAGACATTAAAAGACAACCATGATCTCTTACAAAAATATTTGTTTTCTTGAAGGAAAAAAAGTTCTCATTTAATTAGAAAAATGTTTTAGCATCTGCCAAAGCATTATATTATTCTATAGACAAAAATAAGCCTGAAATAAAGGCTGTAAAAGGTGCCAATAAGCTGGAAGGAGGAAAAGAAAAAAAAAAAAAAGAAAAAAAAAACCCTAGCTTGGAGAAAAAAGGTGCAAAAGAAGGTTTGAGAGATTTAAAATTAAAACCCCTTTAAACCCCTTTGAAAAGGGAAAATCTGATTAGTCTCTTCCATTCTTCCATTAGCAATATTTGTATGTTTTGAAAGTTTATCTAAAAGAAGAGTACACTGACAATAACTGGAACACTCTGCTACGTAAACCCTGGGAAGTCTAAACTAAGTTTTGGTTTTGTACACACCTATCATTTGGGAAACTTATCTTCTTTCAGAGAAAGGATGGTGAATCAATTATTTCCAAATTTTTACAGTACTCAATATGAACATTAGTATGAACTGTATTTTTTTTTTTTTTTTAATAGAGGAAAAAACTCAAGTGTTCAATTTCTACCAATAATGTCAGTCAGTCTCTCATACTCAATATGTATAACTTATTAATTAATTTTTACTATAACTCTGTTAGTATAAGACGAGAATTTTAACAAAATAATTGGAAATAAGAATTTTCAAGGTGGTCACTCAGCACAAAATAATTTAGAATTGTTTCTTTTACATATTTTTTGTGACATCATGGAAAAAATTGTTTTAATAGATCATATTTTTGTTCCATAAAAAAATGCATAGCGGCATTAAACACCTACATTTCTGTTCAGTATTTCGCCATTCCTTGAAAACTGCTACTTACCATGAAATTTGAGAATTTCCCACCACTCCTAACATGACCTTCAAAGAATCCCACATGTTCTGGGTTTGGTTTCTTTTACCTGCTTTCAGTATTTTGTCTGAAGGTGATATATAGTTTTTACGTACCATCATATACAAAGTAAGTTCCATCTTTGAATACCAAAACAGCTGGCAATTCAGGCAATGTCACATACTGAAAGAGAGGGTGTTTTTCAATTAAACCATGGATGATTAGAAAATTTTAGACAAACAAAGAAATCCTGAAGTGTGCACAGCTAGTCTACAGGGATATATCTTGAAGTACGTGTGAAGGACGGTTTAACATAGCCTGTCATGAATTCTAGACAGAAGAAAGACATGACAATTTAAAGGTTTCAGTTTTTCACTATTCTCTACTCCCACTCTATGCTGTTGTTAATCTACCTGTAATACAGGTACAATAACGTACAATAATAAACATCATAATTGTAATGCAGTTATTTCTACTAAATGCTTTTTATTTAGTAATCTTATTACTAAATATTAATAACAGTAACTTCTATTTAGTAATAGAAGTTATTTCTTCTAAACTAACATTCACTGTTGTTGTGGAACAAGAGGTAATATTGATAAGAGGTAAAATGGGGTTATATACCCCACTGTAAGTCTCTGCCATTTCCTGCGGTTCAGGCTGATGAAAACATAAAGACATTCATTCTGCATAAGGAGGCAAACAGCCCTAATTTAGGTAAACAGAACTTGTATGAATTAGCATCCTAAACACAGTATTTAGGATTTATTTGGTCATCAACATACTTTTTCTTTAAAAATATACTGCATGTTGACACTCTTCCTTTGCATTTAAAGACAGTCATCTCACGTTCAGTACATCACTTAAAAGGAAAAAAAGCAATCCTGCCATTTTTGAATTCTGGTATCTACTCCCTACTGCTTGCTAACACTCTTGGTTACAACAACAGACTATGTGATTTATTAATAAAAGAACATGTAGTAAGCTCAGTCTTGTTGACACTGTTGGCTGAACTTTCTAATTTATTGACATGTGGGAAAAAAATAGGAACAATATTTTATTCTTCTAATTGACGAGCCTCCTGCAATTCTCCTTCTCAAAGATACAWTGTGAACCTACTGTTTTCACATTTAATAGTTCATACTAATGAGGAACAAATAGGTAATTCTGGATGATGCTTTCATTCTTGTATTTCTTCTAAGAGCAGTTCAGTTTCTTAAGAGGCAGATCAATCTAGGCAGAGCATAATTTGCAAAAGACGCCTAAACTTCAGACAAGAGTATGTGTGGTGGCAAAACAGATCTTGGAATGAAGGTTGCACTGTACAACTACCAGTCAGTGTTACAATATTTCTGCTGTTTTACATAGAATATTAGGAACCACCAATATGAGTTATAGCAAAATTAGGTTTTTCCCACGAAACATATCTGCTYATTTTTTTATCAGCATGATCACAGAATTTCCAATCTGGAACATCTCCAGGCTTTTACACTTTCCAATATGCAAGTGAATATTATTTTTCTTGCTCAACTGAGGATAAAGTAAAAACAGGAGTATTCAAATTAAAATAGTTCTTGACACAAGGCTTTTGGAAATCTAAAAATACATTGCTTATAGTGAAGCCAGTTCTATTTAGCAGGATGTAGAAAAAAAAAAAAAAGAATCATAGAATGGTTGAGGTTGGAAAGGACCTCTTGAGATCCTCTGTTCAACTGGTTCAACCCCCTGCTCAACAGGGACATCTAGAGCACATGGTCCAGGCCTCTATACAGATGGCGTGCTCTGTTATCCTCACAATAATGATTTTTTCCTTATATATCAGGTGAAACTGCCTGTCAATTTGCACCTGTTATTCTATCATTGGGCATCACTGTGAARGGTTTGGCTGCATCAAGAAAAAAATGCTAGTGAATGACAAATAAAATTATGTGAACTCTCGCTCCATTAATCCTGTATGAGCATTTTCAAAGTCATGTCCCACTTTAAAACTCATTTCAGGTTATCTCCCATTTGGAGATAACAAGAATTAGAAAGCCTCTTTATTTTACTTCAGCACTTAGGCAATTAGGTTTAGGCTTAAAAATAGCACTGGCAACTTTCTTCACCCTTGGGATTTACTGTGAGTGGTTTCCTTGTTACAGAATCCCCAAAAGAGTGAGTGTGGGATTCTGCAGTTAGCAGACTGGGTTATTTGATCCCAGAGCAGATTGCTGTTTTGATCAGCTGCTTTGCACAAGGTACAAAGAGCAAATTTATCTTACAAATCAGGAAAATCAGTGGAAAAATCCTGCATATCTTCTATTTAAGTTTATATTGCTTTATTAATCTGCTTAGCGAAACATCTGGCCAAAGTACTAACAGATGAACTATTTACATGCATGTCAAATGTGCACTGCAAGAAGCGCAATGACTAGCGACTACTTAACAGGACAAGAGATTTGCATACTAACAATTATGAAAAGTTTCATCAAAGTAGACAGTAAAAGACTATACTAGAAACTAAACTGGGTTTGTATTTTTTACCCACTGCAGACATGAATATCAAACACTTCAATTTAATCAGTTCAGGATTTGCCAATATTCTTTTCAAAGACAGACATCCAATTTGGAAAGAGATTTGTAGAATTATATGGAAAGAATAAGAACTGAAAGATCTTACCTCAGGCAGTACATCTTCTGAGGCAGAAAAAAAGTATGTATAAACAATTAGTTCTGAGGCAACTTCTATGTATTTTTCCTGTAAAGATACGAACATTTTTGTAAACTTCTCAACTTTTAGTAGAAATCAAAGGATTTTTTTCCTCTCATTTTTTTTCATACAAGTAAAAGGAAGCTTTATTTTGAAAGAGCAATTAGAAAATATGATTATAACGAAAGACTGTAGAAGCACTTCAGTAATTATAAAGACAAAAATTACAACATATGCACTTTCTTCAGTCTTTCAACTACTACTTTCTCACCTGTTTTAGAAGATGTGTTTTAAGCTACATCTGTGAAGAGCCAAAAGAAATAACTTTATTTAATCAAGTTTCAAACCTTTAAAGGAGATTCCCCACCAACATACACGAAAAGTACACGATGCCTCTTTTGCACATGCTCGAACATATGCTGGCTAGGAAGTGGCCTGATTAGAGGTCTGGGAGGGCAGGAAAGAAGAAAAGRGAAAGAAAGAGAAAAAAAAATCTCAATTTCTACAAGCTGCAAAAATKGAAACAAGTTAAGATGCCCAAGAAGAGTTCATACAGGTTTCTTGCAAAATTTCCCAAAGCAAAGTAAAGCTTGTTTTGTAAATTCTTATTTAACTTTTAAAGTATTCAAGCTTAAGTTTTTCAGGAAGGGAGGAGGAAAACAAACAAGCAAACAAAAAACACCCCATCAAAAATAAATTCAGGAATTCTTCCTCAATAGCACTCTTAAATAAAATTATTCTGTATCTTAGTATAAAATGCCACAGTAACTAATAAATWTCCAAGTCATTTATGCACTGCATGGTCACTTGAAAGATAAATTTTGGATGTGAGCACAGCACTTAGGAAATGCGGTCACTGAAATAAATATTCTCACAGATTTTTGGTAACTTATTAGAGAACAGTGACAGTCCTGGACTATATAGTTATTATACTGYTAGGAACTATAATTAATCTTATACATTTATATGAAAGCTTCTTAAGAATGAGAAAAAAGAATGATGAACTTCTTTCCTTCTCAAAGATTATTATCTATAAATTTTGAGGCCATGGGCCACTGTCCGTAAAGAAAAAGAAGTTYACGGAAAATGCTGTGAACAATCTTGTACAATCTCCTTGTGTAAAGAATCTTGTAAAAGGACATCAACATCTTTCAAGTTTTGAGGGTATGATAAAGAATTTAACAATTGCACACGAAACTGAGTGACTAATATGTAGCTTCTTTCATGTCCCACTTGCGGCCCTTCAGCTAAATTCCATCCTTTAGAGAAAAATCCTACAATTTAAGATACCAGAACTATTCTCATGTAAATCTATACTTACCCTGCTACTCTATTAGCAAATTCAATTATATCATCTTTGGTTCTAGGTCCTCTATAATTGTATGCCAAGTCACCTTTTAACCTGGACAGCAGGGATAAAAAGACAAGGRGGGAAAAAAAGAAAAAAGAGGGGAAAAAATATATTAAGAAACATCACAAATACAACACTACTAAGATTTTAAAAGTACAACAAACTAAAAACATATCTGCACATGTAGAACTACAAAACCTCCACACCAGTATTACAGTCATCTGTTACAAATAATAAACAAGCTCATTTGTCAAGTGATCAGTCAAATGAAGTAATCTTTGGTTTGCCAAACATAAAACTCTGCAATGCAATAAAATGCAATTGTAGAATTATTTATACAATATATAACTTACTTTCTTCTGAAAATAATTAATATTCTTAATTATTAATAAGTAACTGCTGTTTTTTTCTACTACATAGCTGTCATTTACTCTGAAAACAATAAGCTTTCTTCTTGCTTAGGACTATATTAAAAATATATTTTAAAAACCACCCAAGCTTTCAGCATTTCAAAAAGATTAGTCCCTACAAAAAACAAAGAGAAACTACTTTAACGGCTTTTCATAATTGAAAGATATCAAGTGATCTACAAAACCTCCTGAATTTATGTACTTAATTAGGATTTCACAAAGTTTTGTTTACTGTACTTGACTGACAGGAGAAACTTATACTGTAAAATAGAAAAGATTAAATGTCTTGTAAATAGGTAAATTTCAACAAGCTGCCTTGAAATCCTTGAAAGCTTTAGGAAAACTACATGATGAAAGCATTCTTAAAAAAATAGTTATATGCCTTTATATGCCAGGGGAGTGCTTCCTCYCTAAAGATTAGAAAGCTAAAAATCTTTACCGTATTTTGAGAAACTTAACTGGAAAAAAATCTATTATATATTCTGAAATCATTTGCTAAAACAATAAGCTGCAGACAAACTGATAAATTCATAGTAAGAAGTGATCAAAATTACTAGGACTTAATGTGATCTTAGACTGTACTATGCACAAAATATCCAAATACATACAAAACTTCTATCTACTTGTGCTTTTCTATAAGTTTTAAGAAAAGAAGATATAAACATCCCTTGCCAAACACCTGCTCTCATCATTTTTACTATGCAGCAATCATTAGCACCCTTTATAAAAGACTTTCAGGAACAGGAAAGAGAACAGAAAGTAGAAGAACAAGCAAATCTTAAAACTCACCTCAAAGACTCAGGCATGTATTTAGTGCCTGAACTGTTCTTAAGTTCTTAATCAAATCAATTTGCATAAGAAATTCCTTTTAATGGTATAAATATGTTTCTGTGCATGGGTATATATGTATACACACATACGTATTGGAAAGGATTCCAAAGGAAAATAAAACCTTAACTGACATCAACTATGCTATATGTGCATATTTTTTTAATTCACATGAGATCACAGGTAGGAAAGAAAGCGATTCAACAGGAAGCATCAACTTACAGCTTAATTGTTGGATAGCCTCGCACTCCAAACTCGGATGCGATACCTGAACGACAGTGATTAGTGGCAAAGTGAACCAACTCRTTCTTCAAGACCATGGTTTAAAGACAGTTTACTACTCCAGCCACATAAATTAATGAAAAAATAATGAATTTTAGCATCATGCATGGACTAAAGAAGCTCACCCGGAGACCACTGCTCCCTATGCCTCACCCTTTTCAACATCCTCCTGGTTGAAGACACATTAAAGCAAAACAACTGTAARCAAGCACATTAGTACTAAAACAACAGCATTAGGCATATAACTTCAGTCTACACAAACCACTTTTTCAAATGCRGAGCTTTTTTCTTCAAACATCCTTGAAGGTCAAGAAATATGAATAGGACATTATCAAAAATCAACATCAAAGGGTTAAGATAGMCGAGTCCTGGTTTATAGGAAACTGGTTTAACACTGAAGTAATGAATTTAGTGATTTCAGTAGGCTTTTGGTGTAACATCTTATTCTTTTCAGGCAACTAGTCTGTAATAGACAAGTATTYATATTTTTGCTAAGATTAATAAGAAGACTCTAAAATGGAATTAAATTAGATGCTGTCAAGTGCTAGTGTCAATAGCAAAGAAGTGCTATTATATAAAAAAAATCTAAAAAGCCTATCAAAATTTGTATCTCTGAAAAGCTTTTATCTTCCACTTGTCAGAAAGAATTCTGACAAACAGGAGGAACAAATACAATAAAAATCCACGCTATTGCATGTTGTAACTTYTAAAGGGAACATAAACCTCAAGAGATTGTTCAAGTGCATTTGTTTATATGATAAAGAACGGAAGAATAACTATTACAAAAAAGTTTTAAAAAAGAGGATATCATGAAATTTCCTCAATCAAACCACACTTACTAGAGAAGGAAGTTGCATCCATCTTCCCAACTTTTACTGGGGAACCCATGCTTTTCATTTCTATACCAACTTCATTCCATACGGGCTCCAATTTCTTGCAGTGGCCACACCACGGGGCATAAAACTGAGTAGCAGAGAGAGAGAGAGAGAGAGAGAGAGAGAGAGAGAGAGAGAGAGAGAGAGAGAGAGAGAGAGAGAGAGAGAGAGAAGTTAATTTGAACTCTCAAACACATTAGCAAGAGGTATTTTCCATGTGTGCATTTCCTTATACTACAAAATTTAATAAAAATCCATGTTGCTAGAAAGATGGAGTGACAAATCACGCTTTTTTGATTTGACATTGTTTTTTCAATGCTGAAAACAGAAGTCTACAATTAACTCATTTAATTGCTGTACTAATACAATACCTATTTAAAAGTGGACCATTCAGCAACATTAAAATAAATCTCTTTGGAATTTCACTCTCTGTTATGGGAAAGTAGAAGACCACATAAAATCCATCTTAGGAAGAGATCCTTATTCAGGAATATGGACTTTCTTTTTTTTCCCGACAGGAATACAATGTTCTTTGAAAGGAAGGGAAATACACAAGTATWTCTCCAAGTTGCTCTCTGGACTTCAGTTTCAGACATTATTCTCATACAGSCACACTGTGAAATCCCGCTGACCCCATCTTTTCTGAAACCAGAACAGGTGGGAGCATCACTCCATTCCATTCCATCCCATCCCATTCCATCCCATCCCATCTTTCTAGCCATGAATGGGCACATTAAGCAACAATAACAAGAAAGGTATCACCTGGCAAAATTATATACTGTCTTCCTATACATTAATGATTAATTCTGAAACAGAAGAAGTCAACTTCCTCACTAAAAGAAAAAAAAAATAATAAAAATGCCCCACAAGTCTTAGTTATACCACTTGGGCACTACAGCTCAGATTTCAGAGTGCTATAAAGAATTTTTTGCATGTTTGAACATGCTTGATCATTTTAATAATGCTTTGCCTCTGTACTAAACAGCACTGAATCTCTCCAACTGTTAGAAAAAGGCTAAACACTTAGCACTTCAATATCTAATAATATATAAAAGCACACTAGTTGGTAGATATAACTAGAGAACATGGATGTATCTGAATGCAGGTTATCACCCCCTCAATTTAAGTGTTAGATAATCTGCTTCTTTCTAGGAGATTTAAAACAGGCTGCAGCCTGCATTCAGTACTAAATCTGATTCCTGCTTCATCCTGAACAAAACAGATTGCTTATCCATATTGTCAACAGAACTAATATCATGTAATTTTTTCTGCACCACGCACAAGAGATTTTCCAAACGATCAAGCAGTCTTACTACAGCACAGCATATTGTACATTTTGTATTTCAGTTTCTAGGTTGGTTTGAAATCAAGTAGAAATCTTCACATTTTTCTCACATACTCACATCTACAAGCCAAATATCATCTTTACGGTTTTCTTTAAACCTAAGAGGGGAAAAAAAAATATGATATATCCGAACATACATAAATTATGTTTGTATGTGAAAAAGTAAACTACTTCTCCAACTATGTTGGTATAAAATTAAAGCTAATAGATTTCTCTGTTTTGATTCTTTTTGGGGGTGAGGAAGAGGGAGAGAAGGGAGGGGGAGAAATGACATAGGGAGAAAAGAAAGAAAAAATACTRATTTTAATTACTTAGATTGACTCTACTCATCACACTACACGTGCAGCTGTACGGTATTTGTTATCTATAAACATCTACCAATGGAAAAAAAAAAGAAAAAAAAAATCACATCACAAATGCATAGAATTGATCAAGTTACTGTAGTTTAATAAATACTTCATGCTGAGCATCACTCAGAAAACCTTTGCATTTTTATAGTTCAACTAATACAATCTCCTAGGGCATAGATTTACACTCCTGTTAGGCTYAGCTCTTCAATGAACATGTGCTAACACTAATTTTAGTAACACTAATTTTAATTCAACTTCCTTCAGGATTTAACTCCTACAGGTGTTTCAGTTTATGCTTTTTATAAAAATAACACTACTGGAAAGAAAGTGTTTAACATTAATAAAAAACAGAAATAGACTAGTACTATTGACTTATATTAATGTTAAGGCAATGGCAACCTAATGAACTGGCTAGCTCCACTAACTGCAAATCTGATGGTAGATGCTAAAACTGCTACATTCCAACATAAAAATATACAAAGAGTGAAATATGAAAATTCCTTGATACTTCTTGGCATGCTGGTTACACACTGAATTAAGTACCACAAAATCATTCATATCATTTCATTACTTAACTGATTGTAAACTGTGAATTAAATTAAACATAGTTTTTGTGGAAGGTTTGTTTCTTTCTGAAAAAAATATAAATTTTAATAAAAGTGACTAGAAATAGTATTGATGTCACATAACATAAAATATATTGCATAAAATTCTTATTGTGACACTTTCGGAAATGGTTTGCCAAGTCTTTAATGGTAAGAGAGGATTACATATAATTACTTATATAGTAAGCATGTGGTTGACATTAAAGAGTTGAGGTGCAACTAATAGAAGTGATAACCTGACTCATCATTTCCCAATATGCATCATGACTCTAAATGGCTCACAGACAGTCAGCAGAATTACAGAGCATTTATTACAATTTAAAATTGAACAGCTTCATAATGGTATTTAACAGACCTGAAATGATGCTAAAACTGAGACAGTCCACTATCTAGGAGAAAAAAAAAAAAAAACTCTAATACAATAATCTAATTACAAAACCAAGTGTCTGCAACTAAAAACCACCGCAAATCAGTGATAAATTCAATTCCCATTCCCCATTTCTTTTGTCTTTTTGATAGCATGCTGAGTTTGCAAAAGCACTTACAGTGACAACACAAGACATCTATTAGAAAACAGCATTTTAAAGGCAAYCAATTGCTTGGTTTGCAACCTCACTAAAAGATTTATCCTCACAGTGCTGCAGAAGTGCAAGAACTAGCTAGCTAGAGTCTATCATCTCTTGTGAATTCTAATAAAGCTCCAGCTCATTCCCAATTACAAAGTAAAATAATTGGCTATGATGCAACAGGTAAAAAACAGCTATCAAATCTATAACTACAAATGGGTTGTATTTGAATTTAGAATATCAGCTTTGGTTCATAAAACAAGAATTTACAAGGAAACACTCTATTACCTCTCCCCCAGTATTACTAGGTAACTTTAAAAAAAAAAAATAAAGTACTGAAGGGCAAACTAAAATCTTGTTTAGAAAACTATCAAACAGTAAGGGGGAAAAAAAAAAAAAACAGAAGTTTGAAAAAAGCACAACTGTCTCAACTCAGTCCAAAAAGAGAAGTGCTATATAGTTATTATGAAGTTACAATCTGTCAATTCATTTTTTTTTTCTCATTAAAGCTTTACTGATTTATATCAGCACTTCTACAGCTGCAGAACCTGTAGTTTGATAACGAAAATGTGATAAAATTATTAGACAATACCGAATGGGCTAAACCATTGAAGTAAAACTGAAATCTCCGTATAAAGGCGTATTTCAACATTTCCCAAAGGTGCTTCTTTCTAGGGCTATACATCTGTTTCTAAAAGTGAAGATCTCAAAGTTTCCTCTTAACTTCCCCCTGCAACCCTCTCTGCCAGCAAGGGCACAAGGACAGTCACAGTGGTGGAAAGATGAGAGAGATTATATAACCTTGAATCAAAACCGCTTGTGTCAAGAGACACATCCCAACATGCATCATTATGTGGCCAAACGTTGCCCTAATCTCAGCTTCATCTGTGTACCCAATTCATCCTTAACTGTTAAAAGGAACCAGCCCAAAGCACAACTAGAAACTTTGGTCACAACTCCATGGAAAGGAAACCTCATCCAACCCAAGTGCTGCTTCCCCTAGCTCTTTGAAGCTTCTTTAATACTGTACTGAATCACTATAGCACCTTCTCCAGACAAATAATTTTATTTTTAAGTCAGATTCCTCTTCTGRTTGGTTAGCATATTGTCACAGTTGACCAAAGAGGGCAGGACAAGCACAGATTTCATCTTGCAGGCAGCTATATCTGCATAGGTCAATACAAACATAGTTCTCACTCTGCCTGTTTCTGCCTCTTTTCTATGGCCAAGTGGGCAATGTCGTGCACCTCTCACCTCACCTGTGTTGCTTCTTCTCAGCTACTTATTTTCTCCTATCTTGTAAGCTTGGTACAGGAACCTTCAATTTCCAAATATGCAAACAGAAACACCTCTACAGTTTGGTGGCTAAAAAGCAAAGTCTTCTACAACAGGCTTTCTACAGCTAGCGGCTATTTCACAAAAGCTCCATGACTACAGAGTTATGCTTTGTCATTCCAAGCAACAATTTCATTTAAACTTCCAACTGTGATGCAGAAGCATTGTTTTATTCATTTGGCCTTTTCAAATTCAGTCTTTGAAAATGAGCTGTGGATCAAAAATAACCTTTTAAAAGCCAATACCAAGCAGTTCTGTGCTTCAGCTCCTCATGCACAGCAGCTTAAACACAAGTCACAGATGCTGAGGTTTCTCCCTCCAGTATCCCTACCAGGATGTTCCATCCCTTGAGCTTTCATTGTCCCTCAAATTGATCCCAGCATTGTCTGCTCTTGCTGAGGAAGCAGAATGCTAGACAAAAAAGCATTTTCTTTTCTGACTCTTCTGCTCTGTGAAGCATTTTATCACGGACTGATCCCTTATAAAAACTGCTTAAATTTATCATGAAATGGCAATTGAATGTCTTCTCCTCACATTCCATGCAAATATTTTCTATACCTTCTATTTCAATTCTCATAAACATGCTGCTTTGTGCCAGCAGTTGCCTTGTATCAGCTTGGCTGCTCTGACTGAAAAAAAAAAAAAAAAGGAAAAAAAAAACCACTTTATCTTTGAAAAGTCACGTTTTGTGCAGACAGCGAGCCCATATCCACTCCACTGGTAAAGCAAAGGCAGAAGGCAGCTCATGACAGCTACTCCCTAACACAGGCCGCACTTTTGTTGTCTTCCTAGCACTTCTGGCCAGAGAAGCTTCTTCTGCCTGGGGCTGAGGACTCGGCCTGGGGCTGAGGACTCGGCCTGGGGCAGCGTTTGCCCTGGGCTGCTCCCTTTCCCCGGGCACCTCCCGGCCAAGCGGGCACTGCCATTACTTACGACTCATCCAGGTCCTCCACGAAAGCTGCCTGCGAGGTCAGCACCAGCGCGACGGCCACTGCGGGGAGGGAGCGGGAAAGGAGAGGGAGCCGTGAGCGGGTGAGGAGCCGCCGGGCCCCCCTCGCCGCTGCCCCGGGGCCGCCTTCCCGCCCGGGGCCGCCTTCCCGCCCGGGGCCGCCTCCGCGCGCTTCCCCCGCCGGACCCCTGCTCTTGCTGCCGCCGCCCGCCCGGCCGCTACCTG
>NW_020455381.1:76806-100890 GCF_003342845.1 Nothoprocta perdicaria | reverse complement strand
GTGCGCAGGCGCGCGGGCCCCGCCCGCGGGCGGTGGGCGCAGTTGGCGCCGCGCTGAGGCGGTAACGGCGGCACTGGGCGCCGCCGATGGGGACGGGGCCTGGGACGCCTGGGCCGAGGCATCAGTGTTGTTGGAAAAGGCCCTCAGGATCATCAAGTCCAGCAACAAACACATGACCACCATGCCTGCTAAACCGTGACCCCAGGTGCCTCATCTGCACCTTCCTTCAACACTGCCAGGGATGGTGACTCCACCACTTCCCTGGGCAGCCTTGTCCAGTGCTTGACAACTCCTTCTGTGCAGAATTTTTTCCTAATTCCTAGCCTGAACCTGGTTCTCTGGTATTTCAAGGATGCCCAAGGTCTCTAGGCAGCATGCAGCATGCAGAGTAGCAGAAAGGTTCTCTCAGTACAGAGCAAAGGATGTCCCCACAGAGCCTTCTAAGGAAACCACTGCACTCTTCCCCAGGCAATGTTTTCCCATTGATGTTAGTGTAACATTACAGCTACAATAACATTACTTTTCTGTTTCCTTGAAACGGTCATTGGGCATGGTCTCAAATGAAAAATCTGTGCCACCTACCATGTTGCCGGTATCTTTGGTGAGTTCAGCCTCATCAACCTAACACTAATGTTCTTCAGCACAATCATGAAGAAACAATCACAGACTCACTTCCTCTTCAGTGCCAGTGTCACTCTTGGTAGACAAGGACCAGGTTAGGGAACACCTAAACTGGACCTCCACATGGCCATGGGCCTTCATGGGATGTACCTATGAGTGCTGAGGGAGGCAGCCAGGTCCTTGCAGGCCACTCTTACTTTTAAAAGCTCAGGGCAATCAAGAGCGGTTCCTGGAGACTGGAGGAGAGCAATCTTCAAACAGGGCAGATGCTCCAGGAATCTCACTGGGATTTCTCCCAGAATTCCCTGAGAATTTCTTCTCCCAGAATTCCCTAAGAATCTTCCCAGATTCCTGGGAACCTGGTGGAACAACTAATTCTGGAAGCAATTTCCAGACACATGAAGGAAAGGAGGGTGAGCAGGAGTATTAAACATAGATTTTTAAAGGGAAAATTTTACCTAACCAACTGGGTAGCCACCTTTGAAGAGATAAACAGACGGGTAGATGAGTGGACGGCTGTGGATGTTGTTTACCTTGACTTTAGTAAGGACTCATTGAACCACAAAATTGCCCAGCCCCTTTGAAAGGCCACTCATCATGTCATAGGGTTCCTGCCTGAGAAATTGGCCACGACCAGAGAGGGTCAGGTCATAGCTCACAAAAGAATTCCAGACTTTCTTACTGACCTACGCCATGCATATCTTATCCAAGGTTTTTTGACAGATTATACAGCATTATACATTTTAATAAGACTTTTTTCCTCTTTTTTTTTTTTTTTTTTTTTTGACAAGAATCTGTGTTGGATAGACCATGAAAATTACTATCTAAATACATAGAATTTCTGTGGCATTATGTTTCATTTCCTGTATAGCATTGTTAACGAAGCAGTGTCAGTACGTGCCTGGCCAAATGAGAACTGGCATTTGTTTTGATCCTAATCTAGCTGCTGTCTAGACTGAGACAATGGAAAGAATTTACCCCATCAATCTGTTAGCGGAAAATCCATACAGAAAAAAAAAAAATGAGAAGAGCGAAATACCTGCTAAATTAATATAATCCTGGTCTTTTATACTAGCAATTCAGCTTAAATATTTTCTAAGATGAAACATTTGATATTGTTTTACAATAGATTTCATGGAATGTATTTAAGCATCCTTTAATTCTTATTTGTCACCTTTAATATTCTGACTGTAAATGATGGAATATGATTTTTCTAAATTGCATTTTGAGAACTGAATTCTTTTGCAAGCAAGTTCAAGAATAGCATACTATTCTTGAACTACATTATTTTAGAAAGTCATTCTAGATTTGCTTCTGTGTTAATAGGTATGTACGCACACATACAAAACACTACACTATCTATATAGCTGTACTATTTATCTGTATATTTTTACACAGTGTATAGCTCAAATTTACTGCCCAAAATAAAAAGAAGATACTCCTTACACTGAAGAAAAGCAACAAAGTGTCATAAAAAGGTATGCAATATGCCAAGTTAAAAAAATAGGATGACAGATGGGAGCTTTAGAGAAAATTCAATTATTTGTCTTATTTCTACTACGGACATTTCATTTGAGAAAGTAGCGGATTGATACATACCATTGGTCACTGGAGTACAGAGACTCACAGAAGGGCTGAGGTTGGAAGGGACCTCTAGAGATCATCTAGCCCAACCCCCTGCTCCAGCAGGGACACCCAGAGCATGGGGTACAGGGCGGCATCCAGGCGGGTTTGAAAGACCTCCAGAGAAGGAGACTCCACAACTTCCCTGAGCAGCCTGTTCCAGGGCTCTGTCACCCTCACAGTGAAGAGGCTCTTCCTCACATGGAGGTGGAACTGCCTGTGTTTCAACTTAGACCTATTGTCCTGTTGCTGGTCACTGCTGGGAAGAGTCTGGCCTTATCCTCTTGACACCCTCCCTTAAGGTATTTGTAAAAAATGATAAGATCCTCTTTTTTAGCCTTCTGGAGGAGAAAAAAAAAAAAAAAAAAAAAAAGAAGTATTGGCCATCCTCATTGACCTCAGGGCAGCAGCTGCCCCCGGTCCCCAGGCGCCCTGGTGTCTGTGCCTGCCATCGTCACTGCTGCTGTGGGCTCAGTGATGGAGCGGGACAGAGTTCAGCATGAGGAAGTAGAAAAGAGAAGGGCTGACCAGTTAATTCAGGAACTGAGCAGGAGRTATAAAAAACAAGTTAGAAATGAATGTGAATCAGAAAGCAGAAAGGGAATGATACTGCAATCTCACTCTTTAAAAAAAAAAAAAAAAAAAAAAGTAGTACAGGGAGATAAGCAGTCAGTGAGACATCAGAAATGTAAACAGCAAGTTCATATAGGGTTCCAAAGTTTCCTGCAAAGAAATGTAGGAAGATTTAATGGTCCTGCTTTCTCAGATAATGCTTTTTTTTTGAATCTGGTGGATAGGAAGGTTCATCAAAGACGATACAAGCCTTGCCTCCTTGCCTGTGGAAGGCTGCTTTACAGTGCTCTTTGCTACAGACATTTTCAATCTCTTGYGTAGGTTGTCTGCTGTAGTTGCCCCATTGTGGTGTGCAGGTAAAGGGACTTGTCTATAAGGATTTAATTAAACAGTACAATGGAATACACTGTAATTAAAGTTGTAAATAGAATATCAGCATCTCTTTCAATACATTCAGGCATAAGTGAAATACAGCATACTGCAATCCCTCCTGCTCGTCATTATACTGTGAACACCCGTATTGAGGTAGCACAAGAGCAGTGACCCAGTGCTAGAGGAGACTTTTCCAGAACTGATCAGCTAGTCGTGATTTGCCACAGTGACTAAAAGTGTAGAGGGAGGAAGAGGGCAAAATGAAGAAAGTTTAGATAATAAAAAAAGGCATAAAAATATGAAAGAGTATTTTGAGATTATGAATAAAGTTTTTGAACTGCATTAGCAGCGGCAGAAGGCAAACCAAGAAATTCATGCACCTTCTAATTTTGCTACCGATGGAGTTATTTAGATAATACTACTATGTYTGTGTGTATTATTACTTGTGGTATAAATTTTACCATATATTTTGACTTTATTATGTTTTTAAAGATATTTACCATATTACAATTGTAGTTGCATTACATTACTATTATTCATTATTAGTATGTATATATTACAATTATACAATGCTTGCACATGCAACTTGTGTAAAAATCAAAATGAGGTTTACCTAATGCTATTTCTGAGCACTTACACAGTGTCAAAACTTTTTGTTTTCCAGCTATTCATTTTCACAGTAGTTATTTGAAACCAGAATGTTTAAAATAATTTAATTTTAATAGCAATATTCCCAGAATTAATATAGTAATTTTAAATGAGAAACTATTCTTTATGAAAGCAAAAAATATTTTTTTTTTCCTCAAAAATGTACAGATCTTTTTGTGCTTTGAGAGTATTCACCTGTTTGGTGTTTATTTCTTACAGAAGTGCCAAGATTACATCCTCACAGTTAAGAAGTGCTATCTGAAAGACATTGTATGTMAAACAAAAATCTAAATAAGTACCACTCACGAGGCTCTTGACATGAATCTAATTGACCATAGCAACAAAGCAGAAAGTAGATATGTAATGCAATTTGGAAGTGGTAAACACACATTTGTGAAAAAACAGGAGGGCATTTTGTTCATATTTGATGTTGTTACAGTTTGGAAAACATATACACTTTCTCATAACTATGTTCTCATAGCTACAGAAAATGTTTGCTTTCGTGTAATGAAAGTTCTGTTATACCAAAAGGATYGCAATAACTGTATAATTCAGTATTGAATTCAACAATAATATGCAAGGTTATGCCACTATGAAGAGAGCCACATATGCCAAATGAAGAGCTTATATTACCATTATTTCTTTTCCATTATAGGAATGAGTRTACTGATAGGAAATAGTTTTTTACTGTAACACCTACCTCTATAATGGTGGACTTGTACCACTCTGACTGTACTAGTTCTTTCCAATATAGGTATGGCCTTAGTCTGTTTCATAAAATAAACTAATTCACTAATGTGATTGTTACTGAGTTCGGTTCGTAGTGAGAGCCTTGTAATCTAATGTTTTCTATCTAGTAATGAAGAACAAAGTTATGCATATTTTGAATTTTTGGGGGGTTTTGGCCTGCGTTTCATGAGATCAATGCGCAGATTTTGTGCAAGTAGATGTAAAACCTCGATTTTTATGTCATTGATGCTGTTGAGGCTGTCAGSAGAATTTGGCTGGTTTTGTATCAACATTTCGCCTTTATATATATAACTTTAGTTTTTTTAACAGTTCAAACTGTGCCTAAAGGGATATTTTATGGTGGGAAGGAGATTTAATAAAAAAGAATACATTTTTATATTCCTTTTATTTGAGAGACATCTGGTGGTATTTGAGTATATTTACAGAAATAKTTTTTTTTACTATTATTTTTTCAGTCTGAGTTTACTCAGGGTTTACTGAGTTAAAGTTTACTTTAGCATTTATATCATCTAGTCTCTCCTAGATTCAGCTACAATCTCAAAAATACATTAAAGTATTAACATACTAATCAGTGTATACTGGCTATTGTTTCTCATTGTTGGTCACAAGTATTTCTCTTCCATATACATATGAAGGAGAGATTTGGACTCAATGAAGTAAAATAAATTTGCTCCAAAATTTCATGCTAAATAGTGGTATTCTGTTTTCATATTTTATTTCCAGTTTCTTTCTTTTGAGACTAAAATTATGACCAAAATGATAAACTAAAACCAATATAACACATATCTACATGTGAGTACATAATGAATAAAGAGTGATTTTTGTACTGAAAAGACTGAACAAGTCACCACTACAGAACAAAATTTCTTCTATCATAGAAGAATTTTGTAAATAGTGCATGTATTTGAGATCTTTATGAGCATTAGGTAATGACAGTGTAATTACACAGCATATGCTACTGTTGAATCCCTTCTTGCATGGTGCCCAGGCCAACCAGCAGCAAGAGAACATGAATCAGACCCTGGAGCAACATCTCTGCCATTACAGCAGCTTCTTCCAGGATCCCAGCGTCATCCTTCTCTCATGCAGAGTTTGCCCACTGTACCAGCACTGCCCATCCCTTTCTTCACTGATTTATTTTCCATTGCCACACTAGCCCTGCCACACTATCTGTATGACACGTCCCCACAGCCAGGGCCATATTCACGCAGCTCCGGCAGACTCACGAGCTCCTCACAATATGGGTGGACACGAGCAGTCAGCAGCTGCAAGTGGGTGGACAGGCAGTATTGGCCAGCCACCATCTTTTTCAGGATTTTAGGTAAAGGGCAGAAAATTCCTTTCAACTCTTGGAATATGGGCAGGTACACAAAATGCTTCAATTTAAAATGCTATTTATACTTTATTACAGAGAGGAAAAAAAAAAAAAAAAAGATGATTTTTTTTTCAGCTAAATTGAGCATTCTGCCCTTCAGAAACAGGAGAAAATAGATTCATTTTAATTTAATTTTAAAATGTTATACAGCTTTAAGTTAACAAAGTAAAATTTGCATTGTAGGGTTTATTTTAAGTATATTTCTGTTTTTTTTTAATATGGCAATTACCAGGCCCATGCCCATGATGTCATTTTACAGTCTTTTAAGAGTTAATTAATGCATCCTTTAAAATATATATATATATTTTGGATGACTCATGTAATACTAAATTGCTACACTTCAGCTGAGAAGTGTTTTTCACATCTGAATTTGTTTTGTTTAATGAAGTGATTTTCTGTGCATTGCAGTATTTATTTGATATACTTTGAAACTCCTAAGGGAATATTTCATGCAAAAGAAATGTATATGGTTTGCACTTCGAAAACTCCGAGGAGTTATTTCATGCAAGATTTATATTTATCTTTATTATACTTTGATTTTCACTCTTCTTCTGGCTGCCATGAAACTTGTCGGTCACTCTGAAGTTGGAGCAAGAACACATTCAAGATATTCTTGGAGAYAGACAGCAAATGTAAAGAATTATTCAACATTATTTTTTTCCATCTTAGCCTTTTTTTTTTTTTCCAAAAATATCCATACTGTAAGAAGAAAGAACAAGAAAACAAAAGAAAATATGCTCTGAATTAATGGTAATTAACACAGTTAATGGCAAAAATTAAGTAAAAACATACTAGTAATAGTATGGTCATAAAAATTAGAGCTGTTCTTAAGGATGCAGCACATGTTGCCTGGCAAACAGAAACCTTCTAGTTTGGGTCAGCAGGCAGGCAAAAGCTTGAAATAATATGCAGACCAAATGATTATTGAAACTTAAAGGAGCTGATGCAGAGTAATTAGCACAAAGATTCTTAYACTTTTTATGATTTTTAGAGCTGATCTAAAAAAAAGCTCAAAAAAAATGTGTATTTCTCATATTAAGGCAGCTGCAGCCAAGAAGTAATGCTTTTGGAATTTACATGCACTCATTTGGCAGGAAGTTTCTTTAACTTGACAGAACTGTGCACGTTCCGCGGCCAGAGAGTTAGCTTGTATTGCTGCCATCCTGAAGTGGTGTCAAGGGATATAGAATCAATGACTTACATACTCCATTCCTTCTAAAGCCACACTAGGTGGAAAACTAAACTAAGATAGACTTTCTCATTAGGTTGTATCTCACACACAGAAAGTGTCATTGTACATAACATTGGTAAGTAGGGGTATAATCTTTCATTTTCAGGATTTTCTGTTATGTCAGTAGCTGACAAAATGGAGTTACGAAAGCTGTGATTTCCAGTTGAAGAACAATATTACAAGCTTTACCTGGTCATCCTGATGACTGCCTCATTGGCTAAGTCTCACATGAGTGATGAGGGCAGATTTATAAGAAAAAGAAAAAAAAGTTAGCCTGCAAGAATATCACAACTGTTTTCCTTTAATTCTAATACACAAATGTTATTTGACAGATACTGAAATGGCTGAAACAGAATAAAATTCTATAACCTTTACTTATATTAACATACTTTCAGGGACAAATTGCAGGGACTGAATGGGCATATAGGTGAAGATGACTAAATATTTTTKGGCCAATTTCTTTTAAGACAACATCAGGTCAGAGGGAAAGCCGGGCGGTCGGCAAACTGTAATCTGGGAAACAGATATACAATCCTAATCCTGCCAGCTAAGGGTGTTTTTTGTTCTGTGACCCGGTCATTAATGATAAGGTTAAACAGTACTGGACCTGCTACAGACCCCCAGAGTTTCTTGGAAAGCCCCAGCTGATCACAACTCTTAAAGCCATTCAGTGCAGCAGTTCTTAGTCCTCCCTATCCCTATGTCCTCACTTGCTCATACTTACTTAGTTTGGCAACGAAGAGGCTGTAGGAGATTGCATCAAAAGCCTTACTAAAGTCAAGAAGAATGACATCCTCTGCTCTTCCTTGTCCGCTGAGACAGTCATTTTATCAAGAAGRCTATCCAGTTGGTCAGGCATGATTTCTGCTTCATAAATCCATGCTGATTACTCACAAACACATTCTTCTGTTTCATATGTTTGGCAATTGTCTCCAGGGGAAGGAGATCAATATCAGAGAGAAGCAAGGGCCAGATGGTTGCTGAGACAAGGAGCCGTGCTGGGTTCCCAGAGAAGGTGTGAGACCTTCCCCCGTAACGGGGACCTCATAACAGGGTCCTGATGGCACTCCCTTCTCTCCATAGGTGTGCTTGGGGTGACGCTGTCTGCAGAGCTGTTGTCTCTGTTAACTGTACTCTGTACGTGTGTGAGTGGCCCTCACAAATCAGGGTGCTGAGAGCCTGAATCTGCTGATCATTATGTAAAGAAACTGCCCCAAAATTGGAGCAGTGCAGAGTGCCTACAGAGAGTCTCATTGTTGCCTAGGGACAAAACAGATGTGTGTACAGGGCTACCTGGACTAATCCCACTGGGGGACCAGGAATTCCCTCCAGGCTAAACCACAGTTTTTTATTAGGCAACACACGGTCGTACAAATAACAAGTACATTCTGATGAGATTCAGCCTTTAAACATGCCTATATCTAGACATTTTGCAGACCATGCTATTTCATTGCTTGTTTACTTTTAGGGTCTCTGTAGAACACAGTTTCATTGCACAAAATATATCTGCCATGATATTTTAACTGTTCAGATGATAAAATAAAGTTTGCTTGTTTATCCGAATCTTTACTTCCGTAAGTAACAAAATGTAGATACTGTAAAGCAAAWTTTTAATCAGAAAATCTTAAGGTATTTCACCGTTTTGAAAATGGGAGACTGAGACACCAAAAAAAAAAAGAATCTGGCTGCAACTTTGACAGCTCTGGATCCTGTTACAAAGCAGTAACAAAGCTAAAACTGGCACCTGGCACCCAGATTCCCTAACGCTAACAAGTACCATTCAGCTAAACATTTGAGAAACATGTTGCAATGGGCAAGGAAAGATAATGAGCCACAAATGAGCCACTGGTACTTCCCTTGAAAGAGAATACTCTGCAAGAAGATGCCCGTGATTCTTTGCCTCCTGTGATAAGCAGGAGTAGTCCTTGTAGGAGTCACAGCATCCATGCTGAGGACTTACCTGTAGCTGTTGTGTCTCAAAATTAGTGATACATTCAAAATAATGTACTGCAATGTACAAATTCAATTTTTGAGTTTGAATATGTGTGAAAAACATTTATATGAAATACTCTATTTTACTATTTATCAATTCATTTTTATTGCCTATGAGGATCTAACTCAATAATAATGTTTTATATGATTTGCTTCTGAATAAATTATCTATATCTTAAAAATTGAACAGTTAGCTTTAGTACTTATATTTTTTAAAAAATTATCCAGTTATTAATCACTATAATCAGGTGAATAATACAATACTTCTGCTTAATCAATTTTCTTAGAATATAATTACACCAATTTTCAATTATTTTGTGTGACTAGTTCAATTTTCACAATTAGTCATCCGTAAATGAACCTAAATGCATATCACAGCTATTGACATAAATAAATTTAAATTTTAACAAGAAAGTTTTAGAACTTAGATTTCCTTATTACTTGGTCCTACTGTGCAAAATAGTCAATTACTATTCATAATGAACTGTCTGGAATGCAGAGAGTAGAAGTTGCATGGATATAATTTGCCAGTTACAAAAAAGATAAATGGACAAAAATATTTGGCTAGAAATAAATGTATATAAGAACTTTTCAAATTTAATTTATTTAAATTTACTCTAAGTTATTGTTCTGATATTTATTGTCCTGTGATAAATCTGATTTTTGCTCCCACTAGTTCATATTTCATATATATGTGGAAAACATATTTGCAACCGATCTCTATGAAACAGCTGCAGAAAGAATTAGGTTAAATTGTGATTACAGTTGTTATGTAACTTGTTTATTCTTTCTCTGGCAACTCCATGGTGAGAATTTTCTGTCTTTTGCAACAGGAAAATATCTTGCAGTTGCAGGATAAAATGTCATATCACATTAAATAAAAGTAAAAAATTCTTAATTATTACCTTTACAACTATAATATCTATGGACTGCATTCACCACAAAAGAATAATCTCAATTTATGCAAATTATGCATCCTTATATATCTTTGATGAGTACTGCCCTTCTTGAATTTCAATGGGTCAGCTTGTTACTTTGGGACTATACATGTTTCTTTCCTTTTAAATGACTAAAGGTCCAAAGAGGATTTTACAGTCAAACTGAAAGAAAAAAAATCTTGTATTTAGTAAGAACAATGTTATATTGTTTTAGATGGAGATGTGGAGATCTAAGCGCATTTTGATTTGTTGCAATGATGCTGACATTCTTGCTTCTTCAAGGGCCCTTTGACAAAGAGAGTGATTATTTCCCAGGATTTTTTTTCTCCCCTTTGGTGAAATAGTTTCTAAATTATGGATAATAGCAAACATCTGCAGAAATTGCTATTTGTAGAGCCCACAGGATGCAAGTAGATTGCGGGGTGCTAATGGAATTGCTGCCCTGCTGTGATAAAAAACAGACACTGTATTAAAAAAAAAAAAAAAGAAAAAAAAAGAAAAGGAGAAAGAGGAGAAATCTTTGGCTATTAAGTTAATTAACTATTACATTTTCTGTACTGTACCTCTCTGTCTACTTTCTGAATAAGGAAAGTTGCCCTTTTCTGAAAGACACAGAGCTCAGGCCCTGCTGCATTCACAGGGTTGCACGTGGAGCAAGGACAGCAGCGTTGGTGCCTTTAGTCCTTTCATGGCTACACAAGGATAGAACTGGGGCCGGAGCAGGGGCAGGAGCTGGGGCTGGAGCCGGGGTGGGAYTGGAGCCAGAGATGGAGCCGGGCATGGGACAGGAGCCAGGGATGGGACCGGAGCCATGGCTGGAGCCGGCACCCTGCGGCTTGGTGGGGCAGGCCCGAGGGTCCCAGCCTAGGCCGCGATGGGGCCAGGACTGCGCGGAGGAGGCAAGACCAGCAGGGCTGGGGGTGCCCGTCAGGGCTGACAGCAATTTGGGTAGTACCCAGGAGATCTGGACTCACTATTTAGCCATGCATGTGCAGTAATTCCGACAAAGCCAAAGCGTGTCTAGAAATCTAGCTTTGATCATGCCMCAGATGTCTGAATGAGCCCCCACTGCATCGAAAGCAGCTGCTCTCCTGTGGCTTCTGGACAATGTGGAATTCAGGGGAAATTTATAAAGCCTTTGCTATTTGCTGCTACATCATTTCTGGGGGCAGGGAGGAAAGAAAAAAAATCATCGCATATACTGCAGAAACCAAGATGCACATTCACACACACTAGCTTTACACACCCAGTGATCCTTGCCTTCGAGAGCCCGATGCTTTTTTATCACTTTGTAGTTCTATAAAAGGATACTAATTTGAAAGCCTGTCTAGAACAAAAGAAAGGAAGTTTAAGCTTAAATGTGATGTTAGATCCTGAATTTACTTATGGAACTTTTCCAACAGAAGAAAAGTTGAGAGAATTCAAGAAGTAACTACCTTCAGACAAGTGTCCAGAAAAGAGCTATCCTGCCCCATAACAAAATTATTCTCTAATGATTTCAGGTGAATTTCCTGGGCAAAGAAAGGTTAACTCAAGGGATTATGTCAAGTTAACATASTTCGTCATCTCTTTCTCATCTGGATTTTTTTCCAGTTATCTCACCTGCTTAAACAATATTAGTAACAGTAGTAGTAACAATGACCAGGATCAGTGATATATTATTTTAAATTAGCTTGTAAAAGTAAGCAAATTTATTTTAAGGATAACAGCATTTTTCTTTCTTCAGGTATTGATGACTTTAAAAATGATTTAACTTGGAGCAGCTCTCCAGCACAGATTAGGCTGCAGAGCAAAAATCTGATTGTTCTTCTCTTTGAAATGGAGGATGTAACAGAGCCCATGAAGATCTTCCTTGGTAGTTTAAACATCCAAGTGCACTCAAGAGTATTGTGAGTCTAAGAGTCAGCCATTTTCTGTAGTTACATCTAAAAGTGATAAAATATCTGCCTTTTTTCATGAGACACAACCGCACATGTACACATTCAACATATCCTAGACAATAGTTTTGATAGCAACTTGAGTTTTTTTAATTGTATTTTGTTTTATTTTAACATTAGAACCTCAGATAATTTAAAAGAGTGTAATTATAAAAGAATGTTGTAAACACTGCCCAAAATACAAGAATTTCAAAAAGAGACATTAGTTTTGACAGTTAAATTCCTGCACAAAATACAGAAATAAGATAAACAATACAGTATATATGAACTAAATATTATTGTTTCACATAACTGGTACTTCACAAAAATGACATACAGCTGGGTGCCAGGCCAAGGTCCTAATAAAAACTTTCTCAGCCTATTTTTTTCAGCCTTTGTAAAAATAACAACCTTGTTGCCAGATGTTTTGTTGAAGTTAGTTATAGATGTTGAAGTTAGATATCCCCTCTGGAATGATAGCCAGCATCTTTGTAACTAACAGCTTAACTTATGCCTTAGTTTTCCAGCATCCCACTGATTTTCACAGAATTCTATGTCCTCCTTTGGGGCTTTGAAGCTGCAAAAGAAAGTAATGTTTTGTTGGCTTGTGAACCAGTCTGTCAACATCTTGAGACTGTAATTTACAGCATGCTTACTACAGTTTGCTTGGATTGGCACAAACTAGTGTAGACATGTCAGTATTATTAGCAGCAGTAACTRAAAGAGCTAACATAATAAGGAACTTCATGAGATACCTTGTAAAAATATTTCTGAAGAGTCTTCTTGTGCGCTTCACTGCTGCATCCATGTGAGAAAGTGTTCTGCTTTTATTCTTTTGCMAACACTATGTTCTGGTAGGCAGGTATGAGATATTGTCTACAATAAAAATGACTCATATATATGTATGTATTAATAATTTCCAGCATTATTATTTATATTCTCTCAGAATTCCTTGCTCGCTTTKTCTGTCTCTTCTTCTATATGTAAGAATTAGGTTTCCTCACACTTTTTAGAAGATCCTAATCTGTCAGTGACTACAAGCCTGAATTCCTACTACCTGTGTCATTTAACTCCTCTGTAACATTCATTTAATGATTTAGCTTTGTATTCATTTACACAGTCTGCAAAGACAACATAACATATGCTATTATCACATGGGTGTTTTGAGATCTAATAAATGCTTTAATTTAGCAGTTTCACAAAAGAGCCTTTATATTGCTCAGAATATTGCCACAAAAGTTAAATAAATTAATATTTTGTATGATTCAGAGACATTTCCAGTATTATATGAATATCAATAAGAGTAAAAAGGATTAAAAAGTTTAATTTCTGCTACAGTAAAAAAAAAAAAAAGAGTATGTACAAGAAGTTGATACATTATGTGAAATGAGGTTATTGTGAGTCTGTCAATCCCTTATTGACATTAAATTCCTCTATTGTTTATGAACTGCAGTTTAACAAGTTCACTTTSGAATTTTATGAAAGAAAATTGGAATTTTATATAAGAAAATATAAGTTTTCTTTATATAAGAAAAAGTTATAACATTATACCTCATAATACAATGGGTAAATTTGAAATACATCCATTAACAATAAGGAAAATATGACAGTGATGATCCTAGATAGTCTACAGTCAGATTTAAAGGGTAGAATTTTATATCCTGCTACATCTGAAACTTTTTGACAATTCACTCACTCATCTCAGGATATTCTGAGAATTTTATCGTCCCAGAGTATTTTCATTTTCTTAAGCAGACTTTTATCAGATTTTTTTCTGTCGATCCTTGATGATTTGTATGAACTTTATTGGCTGCTAACATAGAAAGTATTGCTGCCAGTAATGGAAAATCAATGTCTCTGGATCCTGCAGTAATGTTTTAGGCAAATACATAGTTTCTGAAAACTCAGTTTCCTGTAGATACCATGCATTCCTTAGTCTACCTTATTTTAATGGAAGACTTGTACAAAATCCAAGTATACAGAATCAGGCAACAAATTGCTGCAAACATTTTTCGTTGAAAATGTGTAACATTGACAACAAAGCTGTTGATGCAGAAGTGTTGTTTTCAATTAACATTCCATGAGGGAAAGAAAAGGGAGCGGGAGTTAAATCCTCAAAAAAGACTATTTTGAAAATGAATCTTTCCTAATCACTTTAATTTTGAATTTTGAGATGATTGCATAAAGCCATAATAAGTACATTTATTTCATGCTTTCTAAATGCTTCCTGCTTGCTTTTCCTGTATATATGTAATATTTCAAGTCTAAAATTTTATAGGACAAGAAAACATTTCACTAGCTATGCCGTGGACATGGCATCGTCTCTAGAAAGCTGTGAACCCTCCTCTCCATTTCCTTAATACAGCTGTTATCATTTGTGGAGACTCTGTAACAAGATGTGCACTACTGAGGAATATGAAAAGATTACTTTTTAGATGAAGAGCTCAGAATAGCAATCTCTTAGGCCAAGCCTTATTGTGTTCATCCCTTTAGACTGGATTAAGCCTTTGCCGGCCAGGCAAGCGTTAGCCAGTTACTGGCATCTACTGCTCCTTGAAAGGGGGGCTGATCCTTGGTGGTGCTGAGTTGCTGTCTTTCAGATCCACAGGGCTGATGACAAGGTAAATTTTTATATCTTTTTCTATCAGTACTTTTCCTCCTAAATCCTAGAGCCGTTAACTGTTGCTGTTTCAACAGTCATATTTCCATCTGCTTTTGTTTTTCTTGTCCTGTGTGATTTTAGCTTGCATGCTTTCTGGTGCTGAAACAAGAACTTTCTCAGTAAAACTGAGCCAAGGTCACACAGAGGCACTGTACTGAGTTAGGCATTGGCTCAGAGACAGCTGAACCACTCAGCAGAAKGTCCCAAAGCAAATATTGAGAAAAGTTACTGAGAGAAACTTGTCRGTAGATACAGCAAGAAAACAACAAAATCGAAGTCAGATATGGGAAACAGTCAGACACTGTTTTCCATACTAGGTCTGTGCTTTATATTGAGTTGGTTTTTGTCCAATCCAATATTGAATGAAGGGAAAAAGACRAGGCATTGACTGGTCAGTTAGGCCCGAGGGGCACAGATAGGCACTTAATGGCCTTAAGGCAACCAAGCTCCCTTCACCATGTCCTGCTCAGCTGCACCAGCACATGTACCAGCCCTGCCCCTACTCCGCTGTCCACCCTGATCCCCTGCACCTTTGGGGCAGCAGGATGGGTCCTGCTGGCACTGGGGACCTCTWCCCATGCAGCTCCCTGGGCCACCGGGTGCCCTGAAGCTCTGTAGGAAACTATATTAAGGGTYCTCCTTTCTGTAGCGAGATAGGCGTAATGATATGATTGCTTTTAGAAGGAATGTCTTTGCAGAGGATTTTGTTTGTTTTTTTGCTTTYTAAAGTGGGCTCTGTTAGACCTCAGAACTGCTTTTATATGTAGGTATGACAAACTTCAGCAAAAATCTGCTAAACCATTCCAATCACTATTGTGCTTTACAGCATACCTTGCAATGGTCTTTAATTACAGGTTGGATTGTTATCTAGATCTCATGACAGGTTCAGTCTGGGTGAAATTCAGTGAATAAGACTGGTTTTGCATCTGGCCACAGAAGCACAAACACATTTCTGGAAGTTAATGAGGTAAGACTGCTGCTCTGTTTGTTACATGTTATTTGATCTTAAACTTATCCTCACAAAGAAAAGGCTTTTATGATCACGCTGGAGAGCTGAGTTTGGATGCCATAGCATGATTTCCAGTAGCTAAGGTACATTCTGTCCCAGAGGACAGCAAAATACTATTTGTTAATAATTTAAGTAAATTCTTGCAAACACTATTATCGATAAGCAATTTATGAGTAATTTATGGATAAGTAATTTATTCTTTATCAGTATTTTATGGGTACTCTTTATATGAGACAAGTTATTCATAAGCACAAGTGCCTGCACTATCTACTGCTTGAGTAGTTGCCTCTGATCAGAATAACCTACTTTTGAAGGCTCTTTTATCTAAACTGTACAAATGTTTAATAAAACTGATATAGGAGCTAATCTTTTACCACACAGAAGCCATAYATAGTAAAGTGGATACAGAGTAGGCTCCTAATTACTTAGAAACAAACAAAAATCCCTTCCAGAACAACCATATAAAAGAGCAAAAAAAACCTGAAAACAACAATGTTTGTGTGCCCAGCCTTCAAAATTTCACACTACTGATGTTTTTCATATGTTTGCAATGATATCACATGCACTGAGAATTATCCCAGAACATTTTGCTTCTGATAAAAATTATAAAACTCCAAAGTAGTTGAATATAAATGGCATATGCCTTTAAGCATAGTTTCTGAGGAAACAGCTTGAAGTCAGTTTTACTTAGAAGCTAAGGATTTTTCCTTTTGCAATATCTTTCCTCCGTGTTTTGGCAGAGACAAATTCTTTATCAGAATCTGAATCTATAGATCTATAATTTATTAGATTTATAAATGATAACTTCTGCAATATAATTACTGTTGCAGGTGTTTCCTAGAGATTTTCTGGTCACTACCAAAATGAACAAAATAAGGAAGTATAGACAGGAAAAGAGTATAATTTACAAAACTATTCTCAAAAAATTCTACATGTTGTCATAAATTGTTACTRTTCACCTGTGCAGACTTGGAAATTCTTGTAGTACAATCAGCAGATTTTTAGTAAAGCAAAGGTTTTCTTGATTTCAGTRTATTTGCATATGGATAGCAAATACTCTTCAAGCTGTCTCATTATATGTTGCTATTAAAGTTTTCCATTTCTTCTATTCCAGAATTTTTTAGCATGAAAATGTATATGGGCTTAAACATTGTTATTTGTTCATGCTGTCATGCAGGTTGGAGGGAAAGATCCAAAAATAATGTCTAAYTTTTTGCTTCAAGAAACACTTTCTGTAAGATTGACAGTAACCTTAAACCTATTAGATCCTGTATGCTCTATCTTGGTTGTGTTCTATTGACTTCTACCAACCTGATTTTCTGACTTGATTATGTCAAGATGGCAATGGATACATCATGTTAAGAACATTCATAAAACACATAWATATTGAATAAAAAGACAAAACATGCATGAGTCAGGTCTTCTACTAGAAACTTCTGCAAAAAAGAAAAGAATATATTGCACAGAAAAGATAATCTGGGGAAGTTTTTCTAATGTACACTATGTCTCACAGAAGATTTTGTTTATTATTTTTAGATCATCATGTGTGTAACAAGGCTTTGACAAGAACTTGAGCAGGAAATCTCACTGGCAAAATTGTTCAATGTCTTGGAACATTACAATTACTATACTTARGCAAAGCAGGAGCAAACTGTCACCACTTCTTTGCTTCTATATGTTATCCCCTTTCCTCAAGTGCAAAGGAGTTTGCTTCTAAGAGAACAAACTGCAAGTTTTTCTGTTGCAGCTGTTGGCACTGGTTGACAGTGATTCCTTTATGATTATGTGATTTTTTTATACTAGTATCCTTTCTAATTTTTAACCTCATTTAAAGGTGCCTATAAATGTTTTTTTTTTTTTCTGGTTTCAGTCAAGTTGAGTCATCTTCTAACAAATAAAGGGTTTTGTTTATCTATTCAAACATACCTTTAGTGTAATATTGGAGTAAATAGTAAACAATAACAGCATATGCTAGCCATGTGCTCAGCCTTACATCAAAAAATGACTGTGGATTTAACCTTAGGAAAAGGAAATCCTGACAAGGATCTCTGTAATTTGATTTGTAATCTGGTTTTTTTTTTTAAAGGTAAGAATAAGCTAAGGGCATGAGAAAACCTTCCAATTCACTTTTACCTATCATTGTAGAAAAAAACAAGTGCTAGGCATTCAGCCCAGACATCTTTAATAAGTTTGGGATCCTCCTGCTCTAATGGATCTGTAGTTGGCCAAATCTCCCCCACAGCTGTCCAGTGACAGCCACAGAGGGACATGCAATAAAAGTTAATAACACAGCAGGTGTTAGCAACCCTTAAGCAACGCCCCATCATACATGAAAATGAGAAGTCTGCAGGGAGTGTGTATACACACACACACACACACACACACACACACAGACATATATATATTCTGTTAAAGGTATTTCTTTTCCTTCCTCTTGCTAATTTAATCTTGTACAGCCATTTCCACATATTCCCCAGAACTGTGAGCTTTGAGAAGTAGCTAAGATAAAATAAGGGGAAAACTTGTTCTAAAGTGGTATCCTATATCCTTAGTATGGAAAATGTTGACTTGCCATTGGAGGGCCTAAGCCACCCTTGCAAAGGGAGGATATGAGCTAGAAAGATCAATAACTAAGGACTAAGAGGTCAAAATGTAATTGTCTTTAAATTTATAACATAATTTAAATGTATAGAGCAGAAATTAGGATTTACTAGCCAGATGTCAGAACTGGGTGCCTGTCAAGAAGAGCAGATTAAAGCCAACAGTATGTGGTTGATTTTAAATCACCTGTGACATGCCTCCTCGTAGGACTGACCATTTGGTAAAGGCTTTGTGTGTGTGTCAGTGACACCTGACTGTTGAGCATATGGAAATATTTAAAGGCAATCAATTAAGGGAGAAAAACAACAGGTCAAAGATGAGGCGTTCGCCTTATTTCATGAATGCTTTTGAGGCTGAAAGCACATTAGTGTTTCCTGCAACAGTCATGATTATGAATCTTTTTATTTGATTTATTTCTGCCTTATTTATACATATGCTTTCTCCATTTGTTCACATACATAACCCTAAGGAATGGTAATGAAAAATGCCCATGTATTAGCAGTAACAGAATAAGTGGGATGAGCCAGGTGCGTTCACAGAAACACAGATTCACAGAATATTTAAGGTTGGAAGGGACCTCTAGAGATCATCTAGTCCAACCTTCCTGCTCAAGCAGGCACACCTACAGCATGTGGCACAGGGTGGCATCCAGGCGGGTTTGGAAGACCTCCAGAGTAGGAGACTCCACAAGCTCCCTGGGCAGCCTGTTCCACTGCTCTGTCACCCTAACAGTAAAGAAGTTGCTCCTCACCTGGAGACGGAACTTCTTATGCTTCAGCTTGTGCCCATTACCCCTCGTCCTATCGCTGGCCACCAGTGAGAACAGCTTGTCCCCTTCCTCCCTGCATTCTCTCTTCCTGAACTTATACATATTAATCATATCCCCTCTGAGCCGTCTCTTCTCCAGAGAAAACAGGCCCAGCTCACTCAGCCTCTCTTCATACGAGAGATGTTCCAGTCCCTTAATCATCCTGGTTGCCCTTCTCTGGACCTTCTCCAGAAGCTCCACGTCCCTCCTATAMWGGGGAGCCCAGAACTGCACTCAGTACTCCAGGTGCAGCCTCACCAGAGCTGAGTAGAGGGGCAGAATCACCTCCCTTGACCTGCTGGCCACACTCCTCCTGATGCAGGCCGGGATCCCATTGGCCTTCTTGGCCACGAGGGCACACTGCTGACTCATGGTTAMCTTRGTGTCAACCAGGACTCCCAGGTCCCTCTCCGTAGAGCTGCTTTCCAGCAGGTCGASCCCTAATCTGTACTGATGCCTGGGGTTATTCCTCCCCAGSTGCAGGACCCTGCACTTATCCTTGTTGAACCTCATGAGGTTCCTCTCTGCCCAACTCTCCACCCTATCCAGGTCCCTCTGGATGGCAGCACAGCCCTCCAGAGTGTCAGCCACTCCACCCAGCTTGGTGTCATCTGCAAACTTGCTMAGGGTGCATTCCGTGCCTTCGTCCAGGTCATTGATAAACAAGTTGAACAGCACTGGGCCCAGCACTGACCCCTGGGGGACACCACTGGCCACAGGCTTCCAACTGGACTCGGCCCCATTTATCACCACCCTCTGAGCTCTGCCATCCAGCCAGCCTGACTCTGCCATCCAGTTCCTAGTGTAATTATTGATAAAGTAGGATGTTTAAACATGATGAAAACTCAACTGATAGCCAGTTTCATCTGGTATCTCATCAAACATCAGCTTTTATCTAATTTTAATTTTATATTAAATAGAATATTTATTAGTCAAACTGTAAAATTCATGTTGACTAAAAATTATCCAGTTATATGCATTTATTAATTCAATTACATGAATTATTTATTCATGCACTATAGAGACAATTTTGTCATGATTTATGTAACATAACACTGCATTTCTTTGTGACTAAAGACACGGTTAAAACTGTGTATTGTTGAAATTCCCCTAGCCAGGTAACTTCTTCAGAAGAACCTCAATGGATTGGAATCAAACAATTGATTCCACTTTTTATCTGACAATTATTTGAACATAACTATTCAGAACAATATTCAATTAGGTAAATAGCAATTTAACAGTTTCTCAGGAATTATTAATTCTTCTTCAGCCAAATTATTAATTCTTCTTCAGCCAGCCCTTAGCAGTCACTTGTCACCAATCATGTTAACTTTAAAGCTCTTAAGGGTCAGTTAAAATGGCTCAGTTTACCAATGGGCTTACTACCAAGGGATCATTAGGTGGGAGAGCACTAATAGGTCTTTAATGGAGTTGTTCCACAGAATCACAGAATGGTTGAGGTTGGAAGGGACCTCTAGAGATCATCTAGTCCAACCCTCTGCTCCAGCAGGGACACCCAGAGYTCAGGAACATTTTAATAGGAGTTCAGTACAAATAATGTGAGTATCACGTGAGGAGAATAAATCTTTTTGTGGTTTTCCTTCTATTTCTTGTCTTATTTACCAGAGTAAATAATTTTCAGAGTTCAAATTTTGTTCACAGGTAAGAATAAGTTTATTTATGAAAATACTTTAAATGTACGTGATTTCTCAAATTTTAGTTCATGGATAGTTCTGCTAACCTATTGACTGTTGGAATATATCTATCTGTGTAATCCAGTTTCAAGTAGTATGTTAACTTTCTCTAAGGAGGGTAAACAGCTTGTTTTGATACTGTATGGATCATTGAACAATAAAAGTCTAACAAATTCTGAAACTTAGTGTGGAGCTTTGCATATACGATTGTCCATCCAGATAATAGGATCCAAAGGGGATTGTTAAAGACAACTTTTATCTTCTGTAATTGTTTCCACTTATGAAAATCAATTTAATATGCAGAGATGAAGTTAGAGAAGAAAGGATTAATATGCTGAGGAGGATAAAATATGACTCTATTTCACATACTTATTTTTAAAATGCAGAGAAAAACATACAAACCTCAATAGTTGGTAAGGGCTCCTGCAGTTTTTTTCTTCCATAATCATAAAATGTGACAGAAGAATTTTTTCCTAAAGTGTTAAGTGCATTAATTCCTGCAATGTATATTAATGTTTGTGTGTAAACTGCTGTTACCCACTTTGATGTCTTTGTCACAAATATCTTTGTGAGGATTATTTTGATCAAAGATTATTACTTACATTTTTAGCTAAGTGTCATCAAAGAGTAATATCAAAATAATACTACTGAATTGAAAAGCTGTAGAACAAAGCTTTATTTCCATTTCTCACAAAAATGATGTATTGTGGTTGCAAGTTTGCTCTATGCTAGAATTTAGAAGAAAAAAAAAGCCATTTTTCCTACCAAAACTATAGTTTTAGACAGAAGTTCCAGGAGAAAAAAAAAAAATTGTATTATCCACATCTTTTCCTAACCTATGTATCAGTCATCAGAATTGTACCAACTTGTTCCATACAGATGAGTCAGTGCGTATGGTTTGGTGGTGCCTTTTTGAATCTTTTATTTTTTTGTTGTTGTTTCTTTTGATGACTCATCTCTTTTGTGTGGTCAAAAGCTGCATTTTGTTAAATGGCTTTGGGCTTTTCTACTACTGTGGGAACTAAATGCAAAATGATATGACATCCTTAAGGCAAGGGGTGGAGAAAGGGCAAGGCACTTTTTGCTACCAAGCTGCCTTCTACTTTTTTCCTTCTTTTAAGAGAATCTATTTGGAGTTGAGACACAGTAAAGGGTGAGCTTCTGCCMTTACTTTCAAACATATATTGTGATKCTACTTGCTTCACTTGTACGAAATGATGCAGAATAATATGAAATTATAGAAAGGTTAAAACCAAGTCCCAACAAAAATAGAACTGTTTTTTTTTTTTCCTGAGGGTTTTTTTTTTTTTTTTGAGATTATTTTCAGAAGATTACAATTCTGAGTCTTTGTACCCTTTCCTGTTTTTTTAATTGGTGTGAACGTTTCAGTTTATTTCCAAATGGACTTGAAATGTTTGAGTTTTATTTGGACTGAAGAAAGCATTGCAATTTAATTTCTTATGTCTGCAACTTAATTTCTTATATCTGCCAAAGAAATTACATCGATACAGTAAATATGGTTGACCTCTGTGTTTTGAGGAAGACGTGCTCTAACTTTCTTCCGTGAGACAAATTAGTTCGTCTTTCTCCTTGGCTCTGTAATCCTGAAAGGGATCAGGCCTTTTCCTTTGTAATCCCCAAGGGGTGGATCTTGTCATGAAATAATTTGAAACTTTGCTTTCCCGTTTGGTTACTGCTCCTCTGTGGCTCTTGAAGAAGTAGCAGGTCTGACGCACTTCCAAAGTTCAGGCATCCTAAAGGGAGTGCATCCCACGCCAGTCAGGGAAGCAGCAGTCCGGATGACAGCTAATGACTTGTACCAAAACATGTGTTCCCAATAACTGATGTTGCCCATGGTATTTATTATTTCATTTTCTTAGTATGTCGAAAATGACTAAGGTCCCCGTCCGTTAGTGAGTGAATGACTGTTTCAACTTCCTAAAAATTGTTTATATACCTGAGTTTTCTAGAAGGTGGTTCACCTCCCTATATGATGTTGCTGTGTTAATGGGCTTACGTGTTTGCTGGCAATACCTGCTTTGCAATAGCTAATGATAGCCTAAAAGCAAGGCCAAAGGGTCACATGAGACTGAAGAGGGAGTGTGTCAATATATATGGGTATTTCAGGTACAAGCTTTACAAAAGTGACCAGTCTACTTGTTTCTTAAGAAACACTTCAAATTGCTTATCAAATTTGTCAAAATATCAAAAACATGTGTTTCATGTGCCTTACTACTTTCCTGTAGTGGTGCTGAGTTCATCATCCTACCATCCCCAGCATGTCTTAATTACATATATATATATATGCAGATATGCATATATATGTACACATACATATAAGTATATATATACTCATATATATATACATACATATATACTATCTGATCCTCTTGTCAAAGCTGATGAAAAATTGAGTGTATATTTTACACTGGGAGAAAATAGAGATTCTTCCAAGGACTATTTTAGCAGTATAAATCATAAAGAATGGAACCTGAGTTTTAATTTTAACTTTATGATTGGTCCACTCTTCTATGCTTTTTTCTTTGAAGAATAGCTTTTTCTGCTGTTTTTCCTGCTAAGTAAGGGTAATGACAGTGCTGCTGCATGAAGGGAAGGAGGAAGAAAGTCAAGAGGAAGTGTTTACTTGTTCCTTTTATAGACAGCCTGCTTCAAAGAATGGAATACTTTTAGTGTAAGACAGCTGTGGTGAAGAATTCAATATAGACTATTCTTTCAGCAGTGGCCCTTGCTTCGCTGTGGCATACTGAAGCCTTTCAAGATTTTTAAATGATAAAATCTCTGTTAGAAATCTTCTCTTGTGAAGATATTTTTAAGCGGAAAGTTAAAAAGTTGGGAAGCTAAAAGATAAAACAAATATGCTACTTTCTGTACAAAATGCTAAGAATGTGCCTGGGTGTGGGCTATGGAACCAGGGCTGCTGGATGCCCTTGGAGATTGCAGTGAATGGTGGTTAGCAGAAAGTGATGTCTGTAGCACAGGGACAGGTGGGAATGTGATTAGCTGCAAAGGGATAATGTGTAACGTACAGTGATGTACTATAATGTACGACATGTATGTAAGGATTTCAAAAATGTTAATTGATTTTCTACAGTAGGGATACTGGAACATATCCAAAGAGTGTTCTAGTGGGAGATGAGATATTTGCTAGCGAAAGCAGAGGGGGGTTATTTATTTATTTATTTTTAAACTTAGTAACTCTAAGCATGTATTTTTCATACAAGTATCTAATTTTTTCACCTTTTTTTTTTTT